>NW_027263243.1:40000-45000 GCF_902827115.2 Pseudochaenichthys georgianus
TGTGTTTTTGTTTGTTATCCTGAAATAAGGTCTGTGGTTATCACAAGCTGAAGAGATTTTAATGTTTGGTTAAATACCCCACTGGAGAATTTAAAATGGAGGTCTAAATGAGACGACTAAACATTGTCACACCCAACGTTAGCCTCCTTTAGCTTAGCGGTGGTGACGTGAAGTCATGTGACCGTGCTGTAGTTCCTTTATAGTCCAACATTAGCCTCCTTTAGCTTAGCGGTGGAGACGTGAAGTCATGTGACCGTGCTGTAGTTCCTTTATAGTCCAACATTAGCCTCCTTTAGCTTAGCGGTGGTGACGTGAAGTCATGTGACCGTGCTGTAGTTCCTTTATAGCCCAACATTAGCCTCCTTTAGCTTAGCGGTGGTGACGTGAAGTCATGTGACCGTGCTGTAGTTCCTTTATAGCCCAACATTAGCCTCCTTTAGCTTAGCGGTGGAGACGTGAAGTCATGTGACCGTGCTGTAGTTCCTTTATTGCCCAACATTAGCCTCCTTTAGCTTAGCGGTGGTGACGTGAAGTCATGTGACCGTGCTGTAGTTCCTTTATAGTCCAACATTAGCCTCCTTTAGCTTAGCGGTGGTGACGTGAAGTCATGTGACCGTGCTGTAGTTCCTTTATAGCCCAACATTAGCCTCCTTTAGCTTAGCGGTGGTGACGTGAAGTCACGTGACCGTGCTGTAGTTCCTTTATAGCCCAACATTAGCCTCCTTTAGCTTAGCGGTGGTGATGTGAAGTCATGTGACCGTGCTGTAGTTCCTTTATTGCCCAACATTAGCCTCCTTTAGCTTAGCGGTGGTGACGTGAAGTCATGTGACCGTGCTGTAGTTCCTTTATTGCCCAACATTAGCCTCCTTTAGCTTAGCGGTGGTGACGTGAAGTCATGTGACCGTGCTGTAGTTCCTTTATAGCCCAACATTAGCCTCCTTTAGCTTAGCGGTGGTGACGTGAAGTCATGTGACCGTGCTGTAGTTCCTTTATTGTCCAACATTAGCCTACTTTAGCTTAGCGGTGGTGACGTGAAGTCATGTGACCGTGCTGTAGTTCCTTTATTGCCCAACATTAGCCTCCTTTAGCTTAGCGGTGGTGACGTGAAGTCATGTGACCGTGCTGTAGTTCCTTTATTGCCCAACATTAGCCTCCTTTAGCTTAGCGGTGGTGACGTGAAGTCATGTGACCGTGCTGTAGTTCCTTTATAGCCCAACATTAGCCTCCTTTAGCTTAGCGGTGGTGACGTGAAGTCATGTGACCGTGCTGTAGTTCCTTTATTGCCCAACATTAGCCTCCTTTAGCTTAGCGGTGGTGACGTGAAGTCATGTGACCGTGCTGTAGTTCCTTTATAGCCCAACATTAGCCTCCTTTAGCTTAGCGGTGGTGACGTGAAGTCATGTGACCGTGCTGTAGTTCCTTTATTGCCCAACATTAGCCTCCTTTAGCTTAGCGGTGGTGACGTGAAGTCATGTGACCGTGCTGTAGTTCCTTTATAGCCCAACATTAGCCTCCTTTAGCTTAGCGGTGGAGACGTGAAGTCATGGTACCGTGCTGTAGTTCCTTTATAGCCCAACATTAGCCTCCTTTAGCTTAGCGGTGGTGACGTGAAGTCATGTGACCGTGCTGTAGTTCCTTTATTGCCCAACATTAGCCTCCTTTAGCTTAGCGGTGGTGACGTGAAGTCATGTGACCGTGCTGTAGTTCCTTTATAGTCCAACATTAGCCTCCTTTAGCTTAGCGGTGGTGACGTGAAGTCAGGTGACCGTGCTGTAGTTCCTTTATAGCCCAACATTAGCCTCCTTTAGCTTAGCGGTGGTGACGTGAAGTCACGTGACCGTGCTGTAGTTCCTTTATAGCCCAACATTAGCCTCCTTTAGCTTAGCGGTGGTGACGTGAAGTCACGTGACCGTGCTGTAGTTCCTTTATTGCCCAACATTAGCCTCCTTTAGCTTAGCGGTGGTGACGTGAAGTCATGTGACCGTGCTGTAGTTCCTTTATAGCCCAACATTAGCCGCCTTTAGCTTAGCGGTGGTGACGTGAAGTCATGTGACCGTGCTGTAGTTCCTTTATAGCCCAACATTAGCCGCCTTTAGCTTAGCGGTGGTGACGTGAAGTCATGTGATCGTGCTGTAGTTACTTTATAGTCCAACATTAGCCTCCTTTAGCTTAGCGGTGGTGATGTGAAGTCATGTGACCGTGCTGTAGCTCCTCTATAGCCCAACATTAGCCTCCTTTAGCTTAGCGGTGGTGACGTGAAGTCATGTGACCGTGCTGTAGTTCCTTTATTGCCCAACATTAGCCTCCTTTAGCTTAGCAGTGGTGATGTGAAGTCATGTGACCGTGCTGTAGCTCCTCTATAGCCCAACATTAGCCTCCTTTAGCTTGGCGGTGGTGACGTGAAGTCATGTGACCGTGCTGTAGTTCCTTTATAGCCCAACATTAGCCTCCTTTAGCTTAGCGGTGGTGACGTGAAGTCATGTGACCGTGCTGTAGTTCCTTTATAGCCCAACATTAGCCTCCTTTAGCTTAGCGGTGGAGACGTGAAGTCATGTGACCGTGCTGTAGTTCCTTTATTGCCCAACATTAGCCTCCTTTAGCTTAGCGGTGGTGACGTGAAGTCATGTGACCGTGCTGTAGTTCCTTTATAGCCCAACATTAGCCTCCTTTAGCTTAGCGGTGGTGACGTGAAGTCATGTGACCGTGCTGTAGTTCCTTTATTGCCCAACATTAGCCTCCTTTAGCTTAGCGGTGGTGACGTGAAGTCATGTGACCGTGCTGTAGTTCCTTTATAGCCCAACATTAGCCTCCTTTAGCTTAGCGGTGGTGACGTGAAGTCATGTGACCGTGCTGTAGTTCCTTTATTGCCCAACATTAGCCTCCTTTAGCTTAGCGGTGGTGACGTGAAGTCATGTGACCGTGCTGTAGTTCCTTTATAGCCCAACATTAGCCTCCTTTAGCTTAGCGGTGGAGACGTGAAGTCATGGTACCGTGCTGTAGTTCCTTTATAGCCCAACATTAGCCTCCTTTAGCTTAGCGGTGGTGACGTGAAGTCATGTGACCGTGCTGTAGTTCCTTTATAGCCCAACATTAGCCTCCTTTAGCTTAGCGGTGGTGACGTGAAGTCACGTGACCGTGCTGTAGTTCCTTTATTGCCCAACATTAGCCTCCTTTAGCTTAGCGGTGGTGACGTGAAGTCATGTGACCGTGCTGTAGTTCCTTTATAGCCCAACATTAGCCGCCTTTAGCTTAGCGGTGGTGACGTGAAGTCATGTGACCGTGCTGTAGTTCCTTTATAGCCCAACATTAGCCGCCTTTAGCTTAGCGGTGGTGACGTGAAGTCATGTGATCGTGCTGTAGTTACTTTATAGTCCAACATTAGCCTCCTTTAGCTTAGCGGTGGTGATGTGAAGTCATGTGACCGTGCTGTAGCTCCTCTATAGCCCAACATTAGCCTCCTTTAGCTTAGCGGTGGTGACGTGAAGTCATGTGACCGTGCTGTAGTTCCTTTATTGCCCAACATTAGCCTCCTTTAGCTTAGCAGTGGTGATGTGAAGTCATGTGACCGTGCTGTAGCTCCTCTATAGCCCAACATTAGCCTCCTTTAGCTTGGCGGTGGTGACGTGAAGTCATGTGACCGTGCTGTAGTTCCTTTATAGCCCAACATTAGCCTCCTTTAGCTTAGCGGTGGTGACGTGAAGTCATGTGACCGTGCTGTAGTTCCTTTATAGCCCAACATTAGCCTCCTTTAGCTTAGCGGTGGAGACGTGAAGTCATGTGACCGTGCTGTAGTTCCTTTATTGCCCAACATTAGCCTCCTTTAGCTTAGCGGTGGTGACGTGAAGTCATGTGACCGTGCTGTAGTTCCTTTATAGCCCAACATTAGCCTCCTTTAGCTTAGCGGTGGTGACGTGAAGTCATGTGACCGTGCTGTAGTTCCTTTATTGCCCAACATTAGCCTCCTTTAGCTTAGCGGTGGTGACGTGAAGTCATGTGACCGTGCTGTAGTTCCTTTATAGCCCAACATTAGCCTCCTTTAGCTTAGCGGTGGTGACGTGAAGTCATGTGACCGTGCTGTAGTTCCTTTATTGCCCAACATTAGCCTCCTTTAGCTTAGCGGTGGTGACGTGAAGTCATGTGACCGTGCTGTAGTTCCTTTATAGCCCAACATTAGCCTCCTTTAGCTTAGCGGTGGAGACGTGAAGTCATGGTACCGTGCTGTAGTTCCTTTATAGCCCAACATTAGCCTCCTTTAGCTTAGCGGTGGTGACGTGAAGTCATGTGACCGTGCTGTAGTTCCTTTATTGCCCAACATTAGCCTCCTTTAGCTTAGCGGTGGTGACGTGAAGTCATGTGACCGTGCTGTAGTTCCTTTATAGTCCAACATTAGCCTCCTTTAGCTTAGCGGTGGTGACGTGAAGTCATGTGACCGTGCTGTAGTTCCTTTATTGCCCAACATTAGCCTCCTTTAGCTTAGCAGTGGTGATGTGAAGTCATGTGACCGTACTATAGCTCCTCTATAGCCCAACATTAGCCTCCTTTAGCTTAGCGGTGGTGACGTGAAGTCATGTGACCGTGCTGTAGTTCCTTTATAGCCCAACATTAGCCTCCTTTAGCTTAGCGGTGGTGACGTGAAGTCATGTGACCGTGCTGTAGTTCCTTTATAGCCCAACATTAGCCTCCTTTAGCTTAGCGGTGGTGACGTGAAGTCATGTGACCGTGCTGTAGTTCCTTTATAGCCCAACATTAGCCTCCTTTAGCTTAGCGGTGGTGACGTGAAGTCATGTGACCGTGCTGTAGTTCCTTTATAGCCCAACATTAGCCTCCTTTAGCTTAGCAGTGGTGATGTGAAGTCATGTGACCGTGCTGTAGCTCCTCTATAGCCCAACATTAGCCTCCTTTAGCTTAGCGGTGGTGACGTGAAGTCATGTGACCGTGCTGTAGTTCCTTTATAGCCCAACATTAGCCTCCTTTAGCTTAGCGGTGGTGACGTGAAGTCA
>NW_027263243.1:50000-92500 GCF_902827115.2 Pseudochaenichthys georgianus
TGTCTGCCATTGATAACCTCATCAAAAAGAAACAAAAAGGACGTAAGACAACGACGCTTTGTTTACGACAGAAAGGATGTTCCTCTGCAGCACGTTGCTCAACGCCGTGGTGGTTACTGGATGTAACTCAGCGACTGTGTGCATTATTCAGTTGATGGATTGGATTAAATTAGATTATCTTTATTGGTCTAGTTTCACAATTCTGAGAAATTAAATTAATATTTAATTTTTTTCCCTGAGAATTATATTTTGTTAAAAAAAAATTGAGAATCTCAGAATTCTGATTGTTTTGTTTTTTAATTATCAAAAATCTTATTTATTTTTTGGGGAATTCTGAATTTTTCCCTGAGAATTCTTATTTCTCGGGAAATCTTATAATTGTTGTCGGAATACTGAATTGTACTGAAAAAATTACCGGATAAAAAACATTTGAATTTTCTCGACACAGTCCGTTTGTTTAAATCGAACAAAAAGTGAAGTGTACAAATAAAAAGTGGCCGTTGGATGGGATGCTACGTGCCAGGCGTATTGCTTCAAATGATGGTTTCATTGTTAGCATATGAGTGAAATCAGAAAAGGGTTCGTTCTAAAAGGTAAAATGCCATTTTGACTTCCAAAGATCCATTTTGAAGTCAATCATTTCCATATTTAAATGCCATGTTGGGTTTCTATCTGCAGTCAGAGTTATATCGTGAGTGCATCATCAATTATCTTCTTTATGGCCTCAGCGGTTAATACATTAGGTAACACTTTATATTAAGGTCCACTTATTCACCACCAACTATAATTAACATGTTAGAGTCAAACTACCAGCTTATTTGTTACGAACAAGACTTCACTTTAAAATAAGGAATTCTGAGTTAGAAATAGCAATTATTTTGTTATTTAGACTCAATTAACACTTATAGCTTCACGTCTTGTTACATAAGAATAGATCATAGTGTTATTATGGTTACTATGAGGCCCTTATTGAGCAGCGCATATTGAGACCAACGCTCATGAACAACTTCCTTCCTTGCAACAAATCAGCACTAATTACTACTTAGAGGGTTATTGAGGAAAAACTCTCAACTAACGGCGTATTTCTTGTAGAATGCGGTCATTTAAAATAAGGCATTAATAAGTGTTTAATACCGACCAATAAAGAGCCAATACACTGCTGATATGCATGTTAACTAACAACTAGCTGATGGTGAATATGTGTACCTTCATATAACCTTAACGTATTTCTAACTTAATGTTGCCTCACTACAAGAGTGGAGGAATTGCGTTTCCTCTCATGCGTCTCCGTGTCTGTAATCCCTCGTATCACCGAGCACCAAGCCTCGCCCTGAGGTCAGGGTGACGAGAGGAGGAAGTGACCGTCTGCTTCCCATTAACCTCCGAGTCCAGACCGCAGACCTCTTCCCTCTCCTCCTCCTTTCCCTGATGCCGATACTTTGTGATTCCTAAAGCGTATAATTATAAAGCTTTTGGTTATCTTAACCCCGTAAAGCCCACATATAGAAAAACATTAGAATTCATTTGGTTGAGCTTTCAGATGTCGTGGAGCCTCTCAGAAATGAAAGAGCTTTCATATTGTATACGTGTTGGTAGTATTCTGCCCTTGCAAGCATACTTTGGGATCGCAGGCTTGGCAGACAGCTTAACACGGAGCGACACAGCCAGCAGACAGCAGCTCAGTTTCAGGTGTTTACTTAATCATTTCCATTTTCATTTCAACTTCCATTTCCATTTTGTAAAACTGAAACACAAACAAAGTACACAGTCACGAGACGTTGTCGCTTTAAGCACTAAAACAAAGAAACAAGACGAAGCGCCTGTTAGCATAAATGCTGTTCACAGGCTAACACGTTTAGCATCAGTCGTTGTTCTACATGTTTTTTGAATATACTCAGTTTAAATGTGCAACTAAGACAATATTAGATTTGGTACTTACAGACAGGGGCGCCGTAAGGGGGTGAAAAGTTAGGACGATTCTAAGGGCCGTGACTGACAGGGCCCAACTATCTTTAGAACATGAAGAAAACACGTTTTAAGTAACCAATGTGATATCTTTGCATGGCCCTGCTTACAGACAAAAAGACCCTAAGATTTGAGCAAGGATTCTGTTGACAGGAAACAACCCATGTCCTCCATAGACAGCCAGAAACATTACATTATATTTAGCTGACGCTTTTATCCAGAGCGACTCACAATAAGTGCGTTCGACCAGGAAGACACAACCTTGAAGAAAAAAGAATCATAAAGTACATCAGGTTTCATAGAGCCAAGTATTTCAAGTGCTCCTCAACTGGCTTTAGAGGAGCCAGTCCTTTATTAGTATATAAGTGCTTTGTTAGCAGTTCTATCCTCGAGGTGGAGTCAAAGGAGATGAGTTTCAGTCTGGAAGGTGTGTGAGCTTTCTGCCGTCCTGATGTCAATGGGAGCTCATTCCACCATCTTGGAGCCAGGACAGCAAACCCACGTGTGCAATCATGAAACTATGGCAAGCCTTTATGGACACACAGTGCAGAACCCAGAACCCTTTGCAGACCCTCTGAAAGCGGCAGCGCAGGTACGCTTTTAGGGAATGTTGTAATACTGCAGCGTTGGGCTTCGGTGGGAGCAGCTTTCTGCATTTCTACTCACATCGTCTGAATAAATATATTGAACAACTAAGGGTTAATTTGCAGGGTTGATTTCTTACGTAGCCCTATATCAGTATAGTATATGTTTTATGAATAGTCATGTATTAAATATGAATATAATGGCAGTCCCAAACACAGTTCCTATGCGTACGCACACTTGGTGCATTGAGTCTTGTGTACCCTTTACTGTCTGCAGCGTCCTCTCTTCACTGGAACCTGTGCACTCGGTCCTCCCGTACGTCCAGTGCAGGCTGTGGTCTCCTGGAGGGCCCCGCCCGGTGGACTCCCAGCACCTGGGGAGGGTCTCTTCTGAGCATTCAACGGGCTCCTTGATGTCACCGTCGCTGCTGGGCTCCCGTTGCCTCAAGATGGCCGTCCCTCTTGGGTGTTTTCAGAGGAGGAGTTCACCTGATCAGAACAGAATCAATCGAGATACATGTCAACAATACATTAGGATGCAAGTCAAACATATTACAGTGAAATATAGAAAAGTATTACAAACGGCAAATAGCAGAAAAGCATTCTTACCAGGATGAGAGAGGATGCTAGATCTGCCTGAAGCGCTCCTGGTCCGGATCTCCTGCTCCACCTGTCGGGCTCTGCCGTCCCGCTCGTAGAGGAGCAGGCGTTGACCACAGCGAGGAGGATGGTGCGCCATCATGTCACTTGTTAGACGCTTTTATCAAAGCGACTAACATACTCGATACTGTGGGCGATCCCCACAGGAGCACTTTGGGGTGAAGCGGGGGTATCACACTCAAGGCTTCCTTCGATGTGGCCCACAAGAGCTCTGAAAGAATACAATATGTATTATACGGTTACATGCCGCTTTACAGAAGCACGTTGCCCATAAACTACATGTCCCACAATGCATCTCATTGTGTGACTTGCAATTATTCGGCCTGGACTTCTGCTTTCAGACAGTTAATTATTCAGTTGTTACCCTATCCCATAATAACCCAATGCAGAGGCAATAATGTGATATAATACATTATTTTATATACATGATATATTTATAAATGTATTTATAACGTTTTGCACTGGCTTTTAATACTAGTTGAACATAACATTTTGATATTTGTATGTGTTTTATTATGTTACTCCTCGTGCTGTTGTATATGCGGTCCCTGATCAGCACTGAGGTGGTTCTGAACGCTCTGAGTGCGGCCATAATGCTGACGTGGCCCACGGTGAAATTGAGTTTGAGCCCCCTGTCTTAAAGGGACCTGTAGTCCTGCTGATGTTCAGGTTCATTTAGTATCAAGTGTCTCCATGGTGACGCAGAATCAGAGTCTCTTCATTCGTCCCACAGAGCGGACATTTGCATTTGTTACAAGAAAAGAGACATTTTAATACAAATTAAAAAGAAAGTTACACAATTTACAAAAAACACATCCTGTAACGGTTCTGAGGATTTAGCAGCCAGGTATATATTGCACAGTTATGAACAGCATATATATATATATATATATATCAGGGTTTCCGCTAGGATTTTTTCTCGTCGGTCAAATGTCCGGGCAGAATTTATTTTACCGGACTAATTTGAAACTTACCGTGTGTCATATTTCAATAATAATAATAATAATAGTTGTGTAGCAGAGTTTCCGTTAGCAGGTAATCACCGGACTCTGAGCAGATATGCTCCAGTTTAAAACTCAGTTCACGGGCTCATTTTTATATTGCTTCAGTTTATAATCCTAACAGATCGAAATATTCAGATTCATTTTTCAATAAATGATTCCACAAACAACATAATTATTACATTCAAACAAACTACTTGTAGTAGATAACGTACATTATTCAGAAGTTTACATCAACTTTGAATAATAACACGGGAGAAACGGATCCTCTCTTTTCCCCTCTCCCTCTCTCTCTCTCCCTCTCTCCCTCCCTCTCTCTCTCCCTTTTCCCCTCTCCCTCCCTCTCTCTCTCTCCCTCTCTCTCTCTCTCTCTCTCCCTCCCTCTCTCTCTCCCTCCTTCTCTCTCTCCCTCTCTCTCTCTCCTGACAGCACTTCAGTTTCTCATGCAGCTCCTGCAGCTCGCTAAACAGAGAGCGGGGCTTCAGGTGATCATGCAGAGCTGTGTGTCTCGGTCAGACTCAGCAGCTGATCTGATCTCTCTCTCTCGTCCGGTTACACTTCACTCGCGTTTATGTCCATATCGATCAGATCCAGCTCTCCTGATCGGCCTTTATAGAGAGCACCGATCAGACTATTAAGAGTGAATATCGGCCGATAATGACCGGCGGCCGATCGATCGGAGCCTCCCTAATTATTACCAGACATGTTGACCGGCAGGTTTTGAATTTACCGGTTTTTAATAAATGTTACCAGCTAAAAAACGTTAATTACCGGCTAACGGAAACCCTGATATATATATATATATATATATATATATATATATATATATTGCACAAACTGAAAAAAACGGGGAATAAGATTTACTTAGGAAAAAAGCAAATTGCACTCAGAAAACCTGAGTAAATGTAACAACGTATATTCAAGTAGCTTCTACTTACAGTTAAGAAGGGTTTGTTACTAAAGGCAATCGAATGTCCGTTTCTGTACATTTGACTTACTATTGCAGAGTAGATTATATTTGCTTCTTATTACAAATCTCCAGTTACAACTATTTGGCTTTTCAGGTTGTTTTTACTTCTATTTTTACCTTTTATTTAATAATAATAATAATAATATATATATAATATCAAATGCAATTCTTATTCAACCGTCATTATATATCTCTCTGATGTGTGTCTCTGGGGGGTTCCAGGTCTGACGACACCGCAGTGACATGCGGGGTCCCACAGGGCTCAGTGCTGGGGCCGATCCTGTTTTTAATCTATCTATTACCTCTGGGTCATATCATCAGACAACATAACCTCAACTTCCACTGCTATGCCGACGACACTCAGGTCTACATCAAAACACAACCCAATACCACCACTATCCAAACACTAAACACCTGCCTGGAAGACATCCGCTCCTGGATGACCACCAACTACCTTCAGCTCAACAGCAGCAAGACGGAGGCAATCCTGATGGGCACCACCGACCAGCTTGCCAACATCAGCCCCTCCCTTGATGGTCAGCTCATCCCTCTCTCCTCCGTTGTCACCAACCTCGGTGTGAGGTTTGACCCCACTCTGTCTTTCCAAGCCCACATCAAACACATCACCAAGACCTCCTTTTTTCACCTGAAAAACATTTCCCGACTGAAGCCCTCACTCTCAACTGATGACATCAAAAAACTGGTTCATGCACTCGTCTTCTCGAGACTAGATTACTGCAATGCACTCCTCTCCGGTCTCCCAGCCAAATCCATCAACCGCCTGCAACTTGTCCAGAACAGCACAGCCAGAGTTCTCACCGGTACAAAAAGGTCCGCACACATAACCCCCATACTTGCACAACTACACTGGCTCCCAGTCCACTACAGGATCCAGTTCAAGGTTCTGCTCCTCACGTACAAAGCCCTGAATGGACAAAGCCCAAAATACCTCTGTGACCTCATCCGTACCCAGACATCTACCCGCTCTCTCCGCTCCAGCCACGCTCCCCTTCTCTACATCCCCCGCACACGTCTCCGAACAATGGGAGACCGAGCCTCTGGACCTCCCTCCCAGATCAGCTGAGATCTGCCCCTTCCACCGAGGTCTTCAAAACCGGCCTTAAGACCCTCTTCTTTCGGCAGGCCTTCGAATAAACTTTGAGCACGGTACACCTGGAGTACTGCCATTTTTATCGCTATCTCTGACTTTTATTTTTGTACTCTATTTTATATTTTATATTTTGATTTCTTATTATTATTACAATTATTTGTCTTTTATCTCAAAGCGTATCAGTATCCCTTGTTGTGAAGCACTTCGAGATTTGTCTTGGCAGATGAGAAGCGCTATATAAATTAAATATATTATTATTATTATATATATATATATATATATTGCAATTATTGCACAACAGGGGGTGTTATAGTCTGTGTTGCTGTGCATGCTTTAACCTGTTAAGCTTTTCTTTTTTCATGAAACTGTGTCTCAGGGCTTCTTTACTTTCAACAACCTATTAATGTGTCATACCCACCACGGTTCCGGGGCATTCTGCGCATCACTCATTCACCAATGGGTAATGTTTAGATAGATTTTAGGAACCTCCCTCTCGATTCTATTGGCTCTAACGGTTAGAAAGAGGTGTCAATCATCAAAATCGAACGAGGGGGCCAGAGATATGGAAAATGCACCCAAATGACCCCAGAGGTGGGTTTTATTTTCTAAATCTCTCTAAAAAGGTCAAAGGTCATTTGTTTTGCATCAATCTTATACAGGGTACTTATTATAAGTTATAGTTTGGATTCCTAAAGCTTTTAGTCTCCTATCCCATCATTCAAGGGTGGGTTTCACTATAAGTAATTGTTTTGTTTTGGACGGACACAATCATTTACATTTTTTGTATGTGTTCAATCTGAATTTACTTTAAAATAAAAAATATTCTATATTGATTCTGACTGGTCTGCATCCAACTCACAGGTGTATCCTTGCTTTGAGAATAAAGATTATGAATGTTCCCCTTTTAGAAGGGAAGATATTCATTTGTTCTGGGGATGTCACTTTCGAGCCTGAGGCCTGACAAACAGGCTCGGGGCTGAACAGGTTGATGTTAAAAAAGCTCTTCTGGAAAACACAGGTGGAATGTTAGCCTTTTCAGACCATTGACATGCACTAACACCTATAGCAGACATGAGGAGAGGGAACAGAGTTTAATAGGGCCCCTTCGTTTGTGGACCTCCACGCACTGAAACATACCCTGCGGTGTTGTTGGAGGGAACATGGAGTCATTGACCCTCAGTGTTGTTGGAGGGAACAACACTGCGTCACCTCACGCCTAGACTACTGCAGCTCCCTCCTGCTGGTCTGCCTGCATGTGCCATCCGACCTCTGCAGCTCACCCAGAATGCAGCGGCTCGCCTGGTCTTCAACCTTCCTGAATGTTCCACACCACGCCGCTCCCCCGCTCCCTCCACTGGCTTCCGGTAACTGCTAGAATCCACTTCCAGACCCTGGTGCTTGCGTACCATGCTGCGAATGGATCTGGCCCTTCCTACATCCAGGACATGGTTAAACCGTACACCCCAGCACGTGCACTCCGCTCTGCATCAGCCAATCAGCTCGCTGCACCCTCGCTGCGAAGGGGACCCAAGTTCCCATCAGCAGAAACACGTGGGTTTGCTGTCCTGGCTCCAAGATGGTGGAATGAGCTCCCATTGACATCAGGACGGCAGAAAGCTCACACACCTTCCAGACTGAGACTCATCTCCTTCGACTCCACCTCGAGGATAGAACTGCTAACAAAGCACTTATATACTAACAAAGGACTGGCTCCTCTAAAGCCAGCTGAGTAGCACTTGAAACGATTGGCTCTTTGAAACCTGATGTTCTTATATGATTCTGTTTTCTTCAAGGTTGTGTCTTCCTGGTCGAATGTACTTATTGTAAGTCGCTTTGGATAAAAGCGTCAGCTAAATGTGATGTAATGGAACATGGAGTGAGTGACCCTGCAGCGTTGTTGGAGGGAACATGGCGTCATTGACCCTGCAGCGTTGTTGGAGGGAACATGGCGTCATTGACCCTGCAGCGTTGCTGTAGGGCACATGGAGTCTGGGAGGCCGAAAAGTGACACCTCTTAAACTCAAAATCACGTAGTTATTTATCCACGGGAAAGCTTTAGGGTCAATCATTTTACGGCTCTTTGTTCTGATGGAAAACTGTCAGAAGCGAAGATTGATCCGGTGATTAATCTGAGATTCACGGCTGTCTTTATTCCTCACAGTTCGGAGTCTGGACTCGGGGACATTAAACATAATAAATGTCTCTGCGGGTTGCTTGCATATTAATGTGTACAGTGGTGGCTGATAGGACTGAGGGATTAAGTACATATTCTACTTTGACATTATCATCATTTAACGTACCATGTGGTGACTGTGTAACGGGGTTAACACATCTTCTCAAACTTCATCAAACTTATAACCTGCTCCGTGTCCCGATCAGCGACTCGCAGATAAAGGTTACCCTCATATTTAATCAAGATCGTTCCCCCCGAGACGCTTTGAGTGCCTCTCAGTGGCTGTTTGTTATCCTTATGAAAAGTTCAATAACTCCACGGAAAACAATTTAATTAATACTGATTGTGTCGGAAAAGAGCAGCGCCTCAAGGCCCAGAACCGTCTGAGGAAACATGAGCATTTCAATCTGAAGGAATTAATTACCTGCAGAGGAACGCCCCTCCCCCGAAGGCTTTATCTCTCTGACCTTCCTCTTTATTTCACTTCCTGACATAACTGCTCTGAAATACGTCTGCTAATAAACTCCACTCCTGAAGTTTCATCCATTAAGACTTCAATCAAACACCGTCTGAAACCCTACAGTCCAAACTAAACAAGAGAGGACTCTTTAAAGTAGAGAGACTACATACTGATATACACCTGAACATCAGCAGGAGAGGACTCTTTAAAGTAGAGACACTACATACTGATATACACCTGAACATCAGCAGGAGAGGACTCTTTAAAGTAGAGAGACTACATACTGATATACACCTGAACATCAGCAGGAGAGGACTCTTTAAAGTAGAGACACTACATACTGATATACACCTGAACATCAGCAGGAGAGGACTCTTTAAAGTAGAGACACTACATACTGATATACACCTGAACATCAGCAGGAGAGGACTCTTTAAAGTAGAGACACTACATACTGATATACACCTGAACATCAGCAGGAGAGGACTCTTTAAAGTAGAGACACTACATACTGATATACACCTGAACATCAGCAGGAGAGGACTCTTTAAAGTAGAGACACTACATACTGATATACACCTGAGGACTCTTTAAAGTAGAGACACTACATACTGATATACACCTGAACATCAGCAGGAGAGGACTCTTTAAAGTAGAGACGCTACATACTGATATACACCTGAACATCAGCAGGAGAGGACTCTTTAAAGTAGAGACACTACATACTGATATACACCTGAACATCAGCAGGAGAGGACTCTTTAAAGTAGAGACACTACACACTGATAAACACCTGAACAGGAGAGGACTCTTTAAAGTAGAGACACTACATACTGATATACACCTGAACAGGAGAGGACTCTTTAAAGTAGAGACACTACACACTGATATACACCTGAACATCAGCAGGAGAGGACTCTTTAAAGTAGAGACACTACATACTGATATACACCTGAACATCAGCAGGAGAGGACTCTTTAAAGTAGAGACACTACATACTGATATACACCTGAACATCAGCAGGAGAGGACTCTTTAAAGTAGAGACACTACATACTGATATACACCTGAACATCAGCAGGAGAGGACTCTTTAAAGTAGAGACACTACATACTGATATACACCTGAACATCAGCAGGAGAGGACTCTTTAAAGTAGAGACACTACATACTGATATACACCTGAACATCAGCAGGAGAGGACTCTTTAAAGTAGAGACACTACATACTGATATACACCTGAGGACTCTTTAAAGTGGAGACACTACATACTGATATACACCTGAACATCAGCAGGAGAGGACTCTTTAAAGTAGAGACGCTACATACTGATATACACCTGAACATCAGCAGGAGAGGACTCTTTAAAGTAGAGACACTACATACTGATATACACCTGAACATCAGCAGGAGAGGACTCTTTAAAGTAGAGACACTACACACTGATAAACACCTGAACAGGAGAGGACTCTTTAAAGTAGAGACACTACACACTGATATACACCTGAACATCAGCAGGAGAGGACTCTTTAAAGTAGAGACACTACATACTGATATACACCTGAACAGGAGAGGACTCTTTAAAGTAGAGACACTACACACTGATATACACCTGAACATCAGCAGGAGAGGACTCTTTAAAGTAGAGACTCTACATACTGATATACACCTGAACATCAGCAGGAGAGGACTCTTTAAAGTAGAGACTCTACATACTGATATACACCTGAACATCAGCAGGAGAGGACTCTTTAAAGTAGAGACACTACATACTGATATACACCTGAACATCAGCAGGAGAGGACTCTTTAAAGTAGAGACACTACACACTGATAAACACCTGAACAGGAGAGGACTCTTTAAAGTAGAGACACTACACACTGATATACACCTGAACATCAGCAGGAGAGGACTCTTTAAAGTAGAGACACTACATACTGATATACACCTGAACAGGAGAGGACTCTTTAAAGTAGAGACACTACACACTGATATACACCTGAACATCAGCAGGAGAGGACTCTTTAAAGTAGAGACACTACACACTGATATACACCTGAACATCAGCAGGAGAGGACTCTTTAAAGTAGAGACTCTACATACTGATATACACCTGAACATCAGCAGGAGAGGACTCTTTAAAGTAGAGACACTACATACTGATATACACCTGAACATCAGCAGGAGAGGACTCTTTAAAGTAGAGACACTACATACTGATATACACCTGAACAGGAGAGGACTCTTTAAAGTAGAGACACTACACACTGATATACAACTGAACAGAACGTCCTCTCCAGGGTGAAACAGTCTCAGATAACTCAACAGTTTCTTGCTCCGACATTTAAAAACATTTCTGTTTCCGGAGCTTCTTCATCAAATCATTTGTCATCACTGAATGTTCTTCTCTCACACTTTAACAAAATGCCAGGAAGCAGCAGCAGCAGCAGCTCGACTGCAGTTTCACTTCTGCCCTTTGGAAATGTCGAGCACAGTTTCCTGCGCCATGTAACCGTCAGTCAGAAACTAAAGTGTTCTGTTAGAAGAAAGGTAGACGAGCTCCTGCTGGGAACACATAACGTTATAACTCAAACCGATGCCGAGCTGAGGCCTTCAGGGACCTGAGGCCTTCACCTGAGGCCTTCAGGGACCTGAGGAGCAGAGGCCTTCAGGGACCTGAGGCCTTCAGGGACCTGAGGCCTTCAGGGACCTGAGGCCTGCAGGGACCTGAGGCCTTCACCTGAGGAGCAGAGGCCTTCAGGGACCTGAGGCCTTCAGGGACCTGAGGCCTGCAGGGACCTGAGGCCTTCAGGGACCTGAGGCCTTCAGGGACCTGAGGCCTTCAGGGAGCAGAGGCCTTCAGGGAGCAGAGGCCTTCAGGGAGCAGAGGCCTTCAGGGAGCAGAGGCCTTCAGGGACCTGAGGCCTGCAGGGACCTGAGGCCTTCAGGGACCTGAGGCCTGCAGGGACCTGAGGCCTTCAGGGACCTGGGGCCTTCAGGGACCTGGGGCCTTCAGGGACCTGAGGCCTTCAGGGACCTGAGGAGCAGAGGCCTTCAGGGAGCAGAGGCCTTCAGGGAGCAGAGGCCTTCAGGGACCTGAGGCCTTCAGGGAGCAGAGGCCTGCAGGGACCTGAGGCCTGCAGGGACCTGAGGCCTTCAGGGACCTGAGGCCTTCAGGGAGCAGAGGCCTTCAGGGACCTGAGCCCTTCAGGGACCTGAGGCCTTCAGGGACCTGAGGCCTTCAGGGACCTGAGGCCTTCAAGGACCTGAGGCCTTCAGGGACCTGGGGCCTTCAAGGACCTGAGGCCTTCAGGGACCTGGGGCCTTCAGGGACCTGAGGCCTTCAGGGACCTGAGGCCTTCAGGGAGCAGAGGCCTTCAGGGACCTGAGGAGCAGAGGCCTTCAGGGACCTGAGGCCTTCAGGGACCTGAGGCCTTCAGGGACCTGGGGCCTTCAGGGACCTGAGCCCTTCAGGGACCTGAGGCCTTCAGGGACCTGAGGCCTTCAGGGACCTGAGGCCTTCAAGGACCTGAGGCCTTCAGGGACCTGGGGCCTTCAAGGACCTGAGGCCTTCAGGGACCTGGGGCCTTCAGGGACCTGAGGCCTTCAGGGACCTGAGGCCTTCAGGGAGCAGAGGCCTTCAGGGACCTGAGGAGCAGAGGCCTTCAGGGACCTGAGGCCTTCAGGGACCTGAGGCCTTCAGGGACCTGGGGCCTTCAGGGACCTGAGCCCTTCAGGGACCTGAGGCCTTCAGGGACCTGAGGCCTTCAGGGAGCAGAGGCCTTCAGGGACCTGAGGAGCAGAGGCCTTCAGGGACCTGAGGCCTTCAGGGAGCAGAGGCCTTCAGGGACCTGAGGCCTTCAGGGACCTGAGCCCTTCAGGGACCTGAGGCCTTCAGGGACCTGAGGAGCAGAGGCCTTCAGGGACCTGAGGCCTTCAGGGACCTGAGGAGCAGAGGCCTTCAGGGACCTGAGGCCTTCAGGGACCTGAGGCCTTCAGGGACCTCGATCAAACTGTTTCAAACCCTTTCTCCACAAACACCCGGAAAATAAAGGAGGAATGTGAGTTCTTATTGCATTAATATCTGTGTAATTACATCAGGTTTAGTTTAGTGAATTGAATGAATGTCCTGGCTGCACTTCATCTGAAGCTAAACCAGCCTGAAGAACACACATTGTAATGACTTTAATATTGTGTCTAACCCAAAGTAAACCCTTCCCTCCCATACACAGTCCCACAGGGATCAGGCGAGCCGGCAGGAAGTGACCGGCAACACTTTGGAGGAGAGAACTTGTGAAGATTCAGAAGTGATTAATAAGAGAATTATTTTATGGCAATTAAAATGATTAAAGCTGCAGGGCTTTTAGCGGTTAGTGTGAAAAGCCGAAGAAGGCAACAAAGCTGAGAAGCAAACTGCATTAGTACGTTGAGCAGAGCTGTATTAAAATGCAAATGTACAGCTGGTAATAGTTCCTCACAAACCAATAATCCCCCACGGTCAGTCATGTGTCAAAATGGTTAATGGAAAAATATCCCAGAGGCTTCCGAGGTGCTTCCATCCCGCTTCTGATAATAGCTGAAACTCTGTTTGGGGAGAGCGGGGGTCAGCGCGGCTTAATGTGGGCAGCGTCCCAAACCCATTGTTCTGATGAATATCTCCTCTTCCTCTCTGGGGACGAAGAGGAGGATCCGATCTGCAGATACTCACCAGGCCGCCTGTGCTGGGCAATCTGGCTTTTATATAACGCTGTAGCCGAACAGAGAGGATGTCTGCCGGCCGACCTGGAAGGTACACATATATAATCTGTGTCCAGAGGTGGGAAGCGACTACGTGTTTTTGCTCCAGTACTGCACTTAAGTACAATTTTGAGGTACTTCTAATATAAGATAAGTACTTTATTGATGCCAATATGGGAAATGTTTGCGTAGCAGCAGCATAAAAAGACATGGCATTGTACAATAGAGTCATTAAAAGACTAAACAATCCAAAATGTAAACATCTCAACAGAAATAAAATGGCATTAAAAAAGTAGAAAATATACTCGTTGAATTACAAATGTACAGTAACAAAATATAAAGCAGGATATTATATACATATATTCTACTTCTGCTCTCCAGAGGGAAATGGTGTACTTTTACTCCACTACATGTATTTAATACCTTTAGATCAGGGGTGTCCAAACTACGGTCCGGGGGCCAAATGCGGCCCGCGGACCATTTTGAATCGGCCCTCAGCTAATTCAAAACGTATAATGGAATACGGCCCACAAATTAAACTCGTGCTTGTCTCATATTGTACTTCTTAACTATACATGTAAACAGATATTACACAGTAGTATTCATGTGTTGAGAAGACCACTTTTCAAACACATTCAGTCGATTCAAGTTGGAAACATTTTCTAATATATCTTAGTAAGCCCAATGACTTGTTTCCATAGCAAGCTTGAAACAGACGCTTCCTATTTCTCCTTATTCTAATCGAGCTGAGGATCTGCTTTCAGGGCTAAGCACTCACAGCATCGTTTACTACACTTGATTGATTTTGCCGACCTTCTGAGGCAGTACACCTCGAGAGAGCGGCCCAGCGCTTCGTATATCTTTCTGTCCGTGGCCCTCGGTGAAAAAGGTTTGGACGCCCGTGATGTAGTCACTTCACAGATCTGGATGAAGGATGTGAAATCTAATCAAGTGTTGAATCAGACTTCAGTTCCACCTGGAGTAAATCCACCAGCTACCCTGCAGTCTACAAAGTACTTCAGACTAGCTGCACCTTCACCAGCTACCCTGCAGTCTACAAAGTACTTCAGACTAGCTGCACCTCCACCAGCTACCCTGCAGTCTACAAAGTACTTCAGACTAGCTGCTCCTTCACCAGCTACCCTGCAGTCTACAAAGTACTTCAGACTAGCTGCACCTCCACCAGCTACCCTGCAGTCTACAAAGTACTTCAGACTAGCTGCACCTTCTCCATCTACCCTGCAGTCTACAAAGTACTTCAGACTAGCTGCTCCTTCACCAGCTACCCTGCAGTCTACAAAGTACTTCAGACTAGCTGCACCTCCACCAGCTACCCTGCAGTCTACAAAGTACTTCAGACTAGCTGCACCTTCACCAGCTACCCTGCAGTCTACAAAGTACTTCAGACTAGCTGCACCTTCACCAGCTACCCTGCAGTCTACAAAGTACTTCAGACTAGCTGCACCTTCACCAGCTACCCTGCAGTCTACAAAGTACTTCAGACTAGCTGCACCTCCACCAGCTACCCTGCAGTCTACAAAGTACTTCAGACTAGCTGCACCTTCACCAGCTACCCTGCAGTCTACAAAGTCCTTCAGACTAGCTGCACCTTCACCAGCTACCCTGCAGTCTACAAAGTACTTCAGGTTGAATTGAATCTCGTCTCCTCGTTCATTGAGTGTATGTGCAGCAGTTCAAATCAACATGACGCTTTAATCCAGCTGGTTTCATGTAGTTGTTCAAAATGAAGACAATAATCATTGTGAATGTTATTCTCCCTGTGTCGGCATAGAAACCAAATGAAAACCTTCTCTAGACTTTTTGCACTACTGTATTCTGTGATACATGTTGCATCGTTGGAGGAGCTCAGGTCAGAAGAATGTCCTTGCCATGTCTGCTCTGTAGCTGCACAATACAACCTTTGAATCTTTGAATCTTGAATCTTCTCAGTAAGGTTGAAAGCTGTCTTCGTGTCCGTCACATGTTGCATCGGCGGGCGTGGTTGTGTTGTGTGTGTGCGGCTGTGCGGCCGTCAGCAGCAAGGCCCCGCTGGCTTGTTAAAAGTGAGCTTTGAGGGCAAACTTTCTGGAGGCAGCTCCGTAATGAGGACGGCTATAAAAGCCCCCTGCGGACCCCCAGCACACAGACCTGGCATCCGCTTCAATTACTGATAAGTTGTGAGCTGAAGGCAGCGTCTCTCCTCCAGAGCCGCTGTTCTGTTTAAAGGCGTCCTATCAAGCTACTCGTAGGCACACAGCACGGGTCTCAGATATGTAGACATTCCTAAAAGCATGTCTGTGAAGTTCAAAATACCAAACAGACCGTCCTCGCCTCAACGCTGTTACTAAGGAGATGGTTCTGGGTATGTAGCTGTAAAAAACAAGAAATAATAAAAGAGGGGGCGGAGCTTATGCCTGCTCAGAATTCAGAATTCTCCCATCCGTGAGGAAACTCCACATCCTGTTCCAAACCACATCAAGGATCCTCTCTGGAACAGGATGGAGCTCAAACTCTTTCTCTCTCTCAGGTTTACCACAAGCTGACTTCCTTTTGATTTCCTGCATACGGCCCGTTTCTCAATCGCGAGGATGCTGGCTTGGTAGTCGCGTACTTCCAAGTCACTTCCTTCAGAAACGAAGCAAGTATGCTTCCAAGCCACGGCTTCGGAAAACGAAGATGAATGGAACAGGCCAGAGCCATATAATAGAAGAGTTACGACATCTCCGTTCACTCCAATGAACCCGTTGTTTACAGCAATGGCGGATCGTGGAGCCTCTCAATAGTTCCCCGGAAGTTAGCTTGCTATCTGCGGCTAGCAGCCTCTGGTTGCAGCATAATAGACCGTTGGTGATGGACGTTTGACGGTAAGAAGACGTTTAAAGATTTATACTGCGGATATTATCAGAACATCTGAACCAAATTAACTAAACATGTGTGTTACAGGATGTTAGTGGGTTACCCCTTCAATCAGTATATTTAACGTTTACAGAGAACAGATTAGGCTAGGATACCGGATAACGTTAGCATCACACGTTAACCACGAACAGCCTATTACTCCGTTCTCCTCACGTTATTTCCTCCAACGTTGTGGAATTAGAGACACGGGGCTTCTTAGCGTGCTTCTATCCGGGTGGAGGAGTTACAGATGAGTTAGATATAGCTTTGGGGCGTGTGATTGGAGTGGCTGGAGGCGGTGAAGTGAGGAGATCCATCTTGGAGTTCAAGCCAGTATATTATAGTTAACGTTACACAATAATAAGGAAGGGACCTATTTGTGTGATGCATCGATATCGATATGGATTGAGAGTGGATGGTTGAGACTTCCAAACAGCAAACTAAAACGTAACTTATGGGTGTTTTTAGCAGAGCGATCATGTCTTTGTGATTCTGTTTTTACCGGTCTGTATAATGCTGCAGCTCAGCTGACGTTGGATTGATGGCAAAGGGAGAGGGACTTAAGTGAGCGTGGAAACACAAGGTACGTTTAAAATAGGTTGCTAGATGTGTCTAACCCGTTCTCCTGTCTCCCTCTCTCAGCACCAGACCCCCAGGGGGTTCAATGGAGCCTGAAGACCTGCTCTGAGACCCTCACCCTGAGTCTCACCTCCCAGAGCTCTGCAAGCCTCTCCCGGTTCCTTATTTTGATTAAACCGACGTTAAGCTTCCCCATGGTGTGGTCTTCGCTTTGTGAACAATATAATTACCTCACATGTTGTTGTTGTTGTTGTTGTTGTTGTTGTCTTTTGTGATAGTTAAATTGCTCCTGCTGACTTGAGCCAGACATTCTTTCCTCCTCTCCGTGTCAGTGGGGAAACTTTACATTCATACTGCTTTCTCTGAGCGCTTGGAGCAGCACAGCAAACCATGGGGGAGACGATATGCCGGACAACACGGAGGAAAAGGCTCAGACAGACTGCGTTCATGCTATTCAATGTTTATTGAATTCCATTTATTTACATGGATGTTCCTAAAACAACACATTTAGCTTCATCATCATCATCATCATCATCATCATCATCATCATCATCATCATCATCATGCTCATCATGCTGCTGCTGCTGCTGCTAGCCCTTTGACTCATTGTGCTGCCAGCTGACCATCATTGGGTCTCCTGTCCTTTCTGAAGGTCATAAAGAAGACATCACTCGTGTAGACGACGTGTGTCCTCAGTGACCAGGGGGTTACTGAGGACACCACGAATTAAAGAACTGGTAGAAATGAATCTGATCTGAATTGTGAAACCTTCCTCCCTCTAAATATATCAAACACTAGGAAGTGATGCTCCTGACTGCCATTCAGGTTTAAGAAGATAATATTTGTTTTAAACAATTCAAAGCAATAAACAACAGCAACAGGCTCCGTAACCAAGGCAACGCTAGCCTAACATGTATGTTAACAGGTAAGATAGCTGTTCACACTTTGTATATTTTCTGCTATTTTCTTTCTATTTGAGATGTTTACATTTCCGATTGTTTAATTCCAGTCTTGTGTCTTATGAGCAACGCCTTGTCTGTTGCTGCTGCAAAGCAAACACTTCCCAAATTGGTATCAATAAAGTTCTTCTTATTTGATCTTAATCCGCAAATATTAGCAAATGTAACTTTTTCAAATATTGATGTAACTACATACACATCGGTATGTTGTATAAATATTGCAAATAAAAACCTTTATTCTCTACTTATTACCAAAAATCGTAGTTCTATCTCCGGTAATGATGCATTCAATGTCCCGCCACGAACTATTGCGTCTCCCTGAACCGCGTGACGATCAGGCATTTACGTCCTCCGCTGCGTAACTCTCCTCTCTATGGCGCTGGAACAGGCTAGCAAGCGTGCCACTCTCTCCAACGGTTTCAACATAAACTGTACCGAAATAAATCCCTCACGATGTCTGTCTAATTATGAACTTGCTTTACTTTCACGGAACACATATTACACATATTTACCAACACATGTTCTACGCCACTACATGCTTACATTCAAATGTGTGCTGCGTCGGCTCAGCCTTTCTCCACGAGGGTTTTTGAAATTGGTCCGTGCGCAAAGCATTGTGGGGATTTTAAGGACGCGAAGTCTACCCATGCGCAGCCTCGAAATTTCCCCCAAACCAAGGACGCGGCCTCGGTGGAATTCCAAGTATGCTGGAGATTGGAACAGTCCTTCGGCGGCACTCGATTTGCTCCCCGGGCGCCGTTCAAAATGGCAGCACAATGCTCCTAACACTAGGATGGGTCAAATGCAGAGAAATAATTTCCCCATGAGGGATTAATAAAAGTTCATCTTAATCTTAATCGATGACGTAGCATCCTGAAATATTGGCTTGGAAGCCAGTATCCTCGAGATTGAGAAACGGCCACTCTCTCCAGACCCGGCGGCAGACATACATCTCTGGGCGGGCATTTGATTTACCAGGACGGGCCCACCACCACACTTACATTTCCCGCGAAATCTGAATTGAGGGCGGGGGGGGCAAAATAAAAAAATGATATTAAACTAATACAAAAATAAATATTAGGACAAAGCTCTACAAATAACAATAAACATAATAATAAAACAATAAAAATGTGGTATTCAGCCCTGATTAAAACAGCGGGCCCGGCCCCATGGGGGTCTGACTCTCTCCAGCTCAGGTTAGCTCTGAGTGCTAGCATGCTAATGGAAACACAGACCATATCACTTCCAGAACACGTCTCATTGTTTCTGACAGCAACGTTTCTGATTGGCCCGTGGGGGTAAAGCCCGCCCACATTTTAGTAATGTCGTCATGACGCAGCAAATCTGGATCAGCTCCGTTGGTCCCCGTTTTTAGAGATGTGGGTACGGAGGAGAAGAGAGAGGGGTTTGTTTCTGACACTTTGAGAGTCTCCTGACACACGGGGGACACACCGGGGACACACGGGGACACACCGGGGACACACTGGGGACACACGGGGACACACCGGGGACACACGGGGACACACCGGGACACACCGGGGACACACGGGGACACACCGGGGACACACCGGGGACACACGGGGACACACCGGGGACACACGGGGACACACCGGGGACACACTGGGGACACACGGGGACACACCGGGGGACACACGGGGACACACCGGGGACACACACAGGGACACACCGGGGACACAGCGGGACACACCCGGGGGACACAGCGGGGAGACACCGGGGACACACCGGGGACACACCGGGACACACCGGGCACACACTGGGACACACGGGGACACACCGGGGACACACGGGGACACACCGGGCACACACCGGGGACACACGGGGGACACACGGGGACACACCGGGGACACACAGGGACACACCGGGGACACACGGGGGACACAGCAGGGACACACCCAGGGACACACACAGGGACACACCGGGGACACACGGGGGACACAGCGGGGACACACGTGATGTAGAGAAGACATCAAAAAGTGCATGTTGCCTGATAGGAGACCTCTAACAGACGCTATCATCTCCAAATCTCCACACGAACACGACCTCAACTCCAACAGCCCGACGTTCTGGCACAAGCTGCTCACCACGCGCGGTGCCGAAACCAGAACACGCTCCAAGAGTCAGTCGGATGCTGAGCGCATGTGTTCTGTGTTCTGGTTCTTCTCTCTGCGACGCTTCCACACACTCGCTCTCTGATTGGGCGCTGCACTCAGGAGGAATGTGGAGCATGATGTGTTTGGATGATGAATGCAGAACGCTAAAGAAACGCTTCATACGGCGAGGACATGAAACCCGGGAGTATGACTAGTCACTAGATGTGCCAGCTCGTGCACGTTATGAAGAATCAGAAAGCGCTGCAGAGATGTTTTAAATACGTGTCTTCGCTTTAGACGCCCTACCTGTGAGTTAGGACGACATTGAATTGTAATGCACGACTACATAAACTAGTGTTCCCTTTATTTCCGTCTCATCCCTTTCCAGACGTCTTCAGCACCTCAGTGTGTGTGTGCAGCGAGGTTATTTGACATCGCCTGATTCCAAAAGTGTCGTGAAGAGAGATTTCGAACATCGGAGGCTCGTGTGAACGCACGACCCTGGGTGCGCACGGAACAACATGAAGATGTGCAGCTGGAAATGGTCTTTGTTTCTTTTACGACACGCCCAATCTTTCTTTAGCTATCGTCCATTGTATTGGTCAAACCATAACACCCCCCCCCCTCATCTTAAACAACAACAGTCTTTCTCCCGCGCAGATTTGATAAAACTCTCGAAATATTCAGATTTTACATTTGCTGATGGAGCAGGGCCGGACTGGGACAATAAGTCAGGCCGGGAATTATACACCCAGCCAGGCCACTCCCAGTTTTTTGTGCCATTTTGTTGGATTTATTTGTAAATTTTTACAGCATTGCTGCCCATAGTGATAGCCCTCTAAATCTACTACCCAAAAATAAACATATGGACATGGGTTACTATTTAAAAAAATGCGCAAATCTATTTAGGAACCTATGTGAACATATTTTAAGTGGGGGTGGACCTCGAATCCTATAGGGGGGTCCGGGGGCATGCTCCCCGGTAAGATTTTTTTTTAAATGTTGGACTTAAATGCATCAATCTGGTGCACTTTGAGGGGGAAATAAAGAGACTACACCCATATGAAACAGAACTGTATACATTTAAAAAATCATAAACACATGGCCATAAACAATACCATATCCAATATGAAAAAACATTGAAACTTGTTTATTTGTTTTTTGTTAATTTATAGTTGTGAGTGTGTCTGTGCTCCTGAACCAGCCTCACCTGTCTCCCCCCTCTCCTCTTTGAGGCAGAAGCAAAGACTAGTTTTAGCTCTCAACAAGTTTTTAAAGTGTATCTTGCCTTTTTTCACCTCGTTAACATTTTTTTTGTATTATTCATGCATATTTTACTAATCACTCCCCCCTCAAATGGAAATATGTGTTTACATAAATGGTGACCAAACCGTTTGAGACCCACAGAGAACTAAGTTAACTATCTAAACACTCAGAGAGTCCTTTACCTCACCTGAGCTGTAGTTATCAGTCTCTCAGTCTGACTGGAGAGGACTCTCCCCCACCTTGTTGTTGAAAAAGCTCCTTAAATCCGTTAGCGCAGCTAGCTAGCACCAGATGCTAACAATACACGTAACCAGTGCGCGCGCTTTATCTCACTCGCTCGCGCCACACATACACAGACTCCCGAGCTTGAATGACACACAGAGACCAATCGAGGCCATTAGTATGGTCTGTATGAAAGTGGTCATGTCGGCAGGCCACATCATGTAGACAGCCAGTCACCCTCTGTGAGGCAGAGTCAGACCCACATTTGCGCAGCGTTGCGTTCACAATACATACATAAAAAAAAAAATCCTCAGGCCAGCAGGCCACTCAGCAGGCCAGGCCATCGGGAAACCTCCCGGTCCTCCCGATGGCCAGTCCGGGCCTGTGATGGAGTGTGATAAATGTGTTTGTTCCCAGGGTGTCAGACCACCTAATTCCCACCTAGGACCTCCATGAAGACACCAATTAAATCTACTCAATACTTAAATATTCTTTTTTCTGAATTTCGACTTCTTTCAGAATTTTGACTTTTTCTCAGAATTTCAACTTTTTCAGAATCTCTTTCACGATTTAGAATAAATGTTCTAACATTTCCGAATTTGCACTTCTTTCATGATCTTGACTTTTTTTCTGAACTTAAACTTTTTCTGACTATATATTCTTTTTTCCAATGTCTTTCACACAGATGCCAACAGGTTATGGATTTCTGTGGCCACACACTTTCTGCAAACAACCGACTGCTCTAGACAAAAGACTCCTAACACGTATCCAATAGTAACCGCACACATCACATGATCAGTGACTCCTCAGCTCATTGGGACCTGGGAACAGATGTGTTGTTATTTAGTTTGAACCCAACACGTTCGAGCAGCAAAAACAACAGAAAGAACCAACGCAAACCAACATTCAATTGTTAAAATGTACTGTGTTCTTTAATTATTATGTACATAGCCAACCCCCACCGTCCCCCCCAATAAAGAAAAAATTCAATGAATACTTTTTAATATATTTAGTAAGTTTTACAGTTTCTGTACAGGAGTGATGGTTTCAAGAAATTCACATCTAGGGCAGCAACACCATTTGTTAGGAACCAAGAACGAGCATAAATGGAGTGAACAAGAGGAATTAGCGAGGGGGGGGACACACAGCTCATGGGGGCTTTTACAGAAGCAGTTTATTGGGATAAACTATGTACAATACAAACCATTCTTACAAATTAGGCTCTAAGATATAGAATACATTACATTTGATATATTAAGTGACAATGAGCAAGCCCCATCCCCCACGCACGACCCGCTGACCGTCAGCCAATCAGGTGATCCGACATTCAATCAGCTGAGAATAAACTCCACAAACTTTTTTTTGACAGATTGACAGTTTTTATATCCAAGCGACATTTTCTCTCCTAATGGGGGAAGAAGATCTCCCTTTGCTAAACTCACATTGAAATCTCCTCGTCAGTCGCCTTGCAGGGTTTCCTAAACAATCCTGATTTCCATTTTTTATTCTTTTTAAATGAGGAATTGGTTTCCAGGATAAACTGTCAATAGCACGGCCGAGGCAAACAGTCCAAATGTCCAGAGAGGCAATGTGTGTGAAACATGTGAAAATCTAGTTTCAAAATAAGTGAGAACTAAACATAAAGCAAACACGGGGGGGGCTAATAATGATAACAATCGGAACAAACAGGACAATTCGTCCCGCTATCTACACATCCGACAAAACTGAACTCGAGAATCAATTCTAACGGTCGTTTTTTTTGCAGATGTCAGTCCTTTGTAGCAGCTGTAGACTGTTTAAAGTAACCGTTCTCCGCAGGATTCTTGACGTCACGTTGGGTAATCGGTCGGGGGTTTGACTCTCTCGTTGTGGACATGTTTAGGGACAGTTCGGCTAAAACGCTCCTCTCTGGGATGGGTCGAAGCTCCAGTCCGCGCTCCACTGGTCCACTTTTCCCACTTTTTGCTCGTCACCCGGACGGGAAGTAGGGCGTGTCGCTGTGGTAGTTGTAGTCCGGACAAACTTTCTGCACCAGTTTGTAGTCGGTGCTGTAGAAGGAGATGAAGATACAGATGACTTTGAAGGGTTTGGAGCAAAGCCAAGACACGTGACTCTGGGTTTGCTCCTGGTAGCACGTTTTGGACGGGTCGAAGTTGCAGAGCGTATTCTTGGCGCCTTTCTCCACCTTCTCGTATTCGATGCGGCAATTGAAGGACTTTGAATCCTTGGCGTCGATTACAGACTGCTGTGCCGCTACGTCGAATTCAACTACTTTAGTGGGCGGGACTAAACTGACAGAAACGTTGCCCTGGCCCGTGGAATTGTGACGGAAATAGACGCTGAAGGTGCCGTTTCCGTGGTCCACGATCTTTCCGGTGATCAGAAGGTTGAGTTTGACCGTCTTGATGTTGGAGTGGAAGTCGCCCCAGCCGAACATCTTCTTGAATTTCCCCGTCTTGACCATCGGCCGCCGTTTTGCCCGCGGCCGCGAATCCTGCAGGTCCGTGGTGTTCCTCAGCCAATCCCAGAGGTCCTGTTCGGAGTACGGCTCGGGGGTGTCGTAGCGAAGATCCAAGGCTGTGCTGTTCTCTTTTCCGTGGAGAGTCTGTGACAGCAGCCTACTGATGGACATGTCCTTACTGCTTTCTGTCCATATGTGCTTTAGTGTGGATTTGGGGGTTCCCGACTTCACGATCTCCGACTTTGAGGCGTGGGCAACCTGCGGAAGAGAGGAAAACATCTGGTTAGTTACGTATGTCTTTGGACAGCCAACTGAGAGCAATCGTCTGTCAGTCGTCACAAAGTACTCAATATTTGTTGTGTCGCTTTCGCATTTTTCTGCATTACTCAAGAATGTCTTTGAAATGCGCTGAAGCCATCCATGTTTCCAGAGTGTAACACTAGCGTTAAGGTAAGTAGTGAGCACAGAGACATATCAATCAATCAGTTCCACAACATTTCAAGAATATCCAGGTCGCTCGGAAGAAGATACTGAGCAGCAAGTACGTTTTGAAAGGGTAGCACCCGATTAATATATTAAAATATTCAGCATATTTTTAGGATAAAACAATAAATAATAATAAATGTACCCTTTTTCTATGATATTTTAGAGTATCTGGTTCCATTGACGTTAACTTGTTCATTTGTATTAATAATTTGTTTATGATTTTTATATTAGTGACTTTGAAAAGGTGTGTTTGGCGCTGCGAAAGGCATCGTTTTGTTGGACGCAATTGATCCTTGTTTGTCGGATCATGGAAACATAAGAACATGAATTGCACAACTGAAGTTCGTGCACTGAACATGAACGCGAGAGAGTGAGGGATTTGCTACCTTGTGCTTCAGCAGCAGTTTCATTTTGAGTCTGCTTTCATTCTCGGTCTGTCTTTTGGTCGGGACGTCAAGGTTTAGGACTCTGGGATCAAAACTGGGAAACCTTCTGATGACTGGAAGATTGCTCATCCTCCTTTGTCACCTCAAAGACCCTAAAAGAGGTCCAGGTCTCTTTGTACAAAGAACTTGGAGCGACCATCAGCGGTCCAACCCTTTCATTTGGAAATGTCCACAGTCTTTCCTGCAGAACCACCTGGTGCCTCGGCTGCAGTTTAATTCTGAGGATGTTTCCATTTTTCCTCTGCTTTTGGTAAAGGACACCTTGACATTGCCTTGGATCAAACTGGGGACCTTCTTATGTGCACCATATTTCATTCCTTTGTCGCCTCAAAGACCATAACAAGGTTGGCTCCAGCCCTGCAGACACAGAAACGGGTACTGGTGTATCGGTGAAACGATGCGTCATGAGATATTACTCTTCTGTGTCATTCAGGAAATATTGACTTTCACATTCAACCGTGTCCACAAAATTGACCAATCAAAATAACTCCATGGGGGGCTGGAGAGATCAATCTTCGCTGCAAGCTTCCATTTCAAATCATGACAGCAGACAGATCCAAATTGTGAATTACAGTGAAGAGAAAACAGCAATCAAAGTAAAACATGGCGCCTCCCTCTGCCGGGTCAGATAGATGCAGCGTCCGTTCGGAGGGTGCAGAGCAGACTATTAACTAACGAGTGCTCCTTCGATTGGCGATTGATGAACCCGGGAGTTTCACTATTTAGCGCCGATGAGTGGAATTAGCCTCCGCTGGAGGAATGTGACATTGATTGGCTGATTATGTCTTTGTACGCCGATCCGTCTCGCTGAAGGGTTTTTGCATTTTGCAGGGTCGCCCTCCGGATCAATACTTGGAAAATAAGGTTTCACTATCAATCAGTTTCCAATTGAATTGCCTCACAGCTCGTCTCTGAACACCACGGGGACACGCCGGGAGACTTACTCAGACCAGGACAACACACCTGCATATAGATGAAGACGTGACTCTGAGGGGCATTAAGGATGCAGCTTACAGCATACATGTCTTTGTGTTGGACTACTTCTACTTAACATCTGATATAATAGGTTTGGCGCAGGGTTGCATTTCTCTTGTATCTCCTTGTCGAAGCCGTTCCTTACTGTCTCTGGTGTTTATAAGTAAGACTGAGTGCAGGATCAAAGTAGGAAACCGACATAAATTACCTCTAAATTACGGATAACGAGATTTTATTGATTGAAAGTTGTCTGTGTAGCTGAATATAGATCAGTCCAGGCCTAAAGTCAAACGTGCTTGAGTTAGAAAGCGTGTCTGAACGGGAAAACGACCGGTGGACGTGTGGAAACAGACGTGATGTACCATTAACATCTGTTGTCATGTGAACACATTATCGATAGAAGAGTCAGAGGCATCCTGTTCAAAATGACGTCTGTACCCTTCAGTGTTGGAAGAAGTACTTAGATACTTAAGTACTTAATAGGGGTGTAACGGTTCACAGAAGTCACGGTTCGGTTCGTACCTCGGTTTGGAGGTCACGGTTCGGTACGACAAGAAAAAGCAAAAAAAAGTCCCAAATGCATAATTCCAGGTTTGTTATTTATTTTTGAACAGTAGAGCAAGTTTCAGTCTCAAAATAAGGAACTCTGACATTTTGAATAATGAACTGCATTAAACAGTTAAAACAAACCACACACTCAGATGGCCGTAGTATCTATAATGGCTGATGTCAAACTAAAAGGTTTCATCAAGCTGTAAAACTAAAAAGAATGTCTTACATCATAAATAATAAGAAAGTGTTTCAAGAGCGCAAAGTCGTTGAGAAACATGCCAAAAGCTTCAGTTATTTATGTTGGTCTCTCGGCTTTCATGTCTCCTGGCTTCTTAAACACAGCGGGGATCAGCTGTTGAACTGCTGTTGTCTTTCGCCGGGCTCCGGTGAGTGGCTAATCTGGGTGATGCCTTCTGATGTGATTTAGCATGTTTAGCGTGTGTTCCATTAGCATACCGCACCGCTGCAGAACAACGCCGACACACCGTCCTCTTCCGATCCACCACTCGCACACTTCATCGTTATTGTAGTCCACAGGGAACCCGAAATGTTCCCACACAGCTGATTTAAAAGAAGCAGGTGGGTTCTAGCTCCTGTGTGTTATCTGAACTCACCATACTAACTTTTCTTCTTCTTGTATTTAGTTCGTTTTGTTGTGTTTTGTTCTTCATTTGTTGTTTAAGGGCGGCTGGCAAACAGCTTTTAGGCGCAATACCGCCCCCTGGATTATAAATAGTGTAGTGGATACTGCCCTGAAGGACAGACTTTTTTCCCACTCGTAAAAAAAGGCGTATTCGCCGTGTGACTGCATGTGCCGAACCGTGACGTCCGAACCGTGACGGTACAGGACGAATACGGATACCGTTACACCCCTAGTACTTAAGCAAAAGTACAAGTACCAAGGCCGTAAAGCAGTGACCACCAACTGGCGGCCCGCGGGCCACATCCGGCCCGCCAGACATTCTCATCCGGCCCGCACGACGGGGGTGACTATGGCGTTAGCTGAGTGGTTACTGCGTTCACCCCCCACCCATTTTTTTGTTACAACGTTGTGAGTAAGGTGCAGTACCGGAGTCCAACAGAGAGGCAGCAGCTGCGGGACAGTAGACTGGTACTGCGAAACCTTCCCTGCCTTCAAGAAGAAGTGACCCTTCGTTGTGAAGAGTCTGCTTTGTGCACTCCGCGCAGCAGTAGCCCCGCTGCGACGGAGTCCAACAGAGAGGCAGGAGCTGCGGGAGAGTAGCCCAGAAGCAGGGTTGGGTTGTAACCTAGACTGGTTGTAACGGAATACATGTAACGGCGTTACGCAGAATATAAAAATCAAGTAGGCTAACTGCATTCAGCTGGCGTTACATTTGAAAAACGAGTAATCTGATTACAGTTACTTTCGTAAATCTGAAGTGAATACATTTTGGAATACTTATTGGAATTATTGGTGGAAAAGTTTCCTCACAAAATGTAATATTCATTACCGGCAGAACTGTGTGCACACTGCACAGCGCTGCAGCATGTCTGTGAGCGAGAGAGAGATGCAGCGTGTCTGTGAGCGAGAGAGAGATGCAGCGTGTCTGTGAGCGAGAGAGAGATGCAGCGTGTCTGTGAGCGAGAGAGAGATGCAGCGTGTCTGTGAGCGAGAGAGATGCAGCGTGTCTGTGAGCGAGAGAGATGCAGCGTGTCTGTGAGCGAGAGAGATGCAGCGTGTCTGTGAGCGAGAGAGATGCAGCGTGTCTGTGAGCGAGAGAGATGCAGCGTGTCTGTGAGCGAGAGAGAGATGCAGCGTGTCTGTGAGGCCCCGCCCCCGCACGCAGAGGAGAGAGAGGTGCAGCGTGTCTGTGAGGCCCCGCCCCCGCACGCAGAGAGAGAGGTGCAGCGTGTCTGTGAGGCCCCGCCCCCGCACGCAGAGGAGAGAGAGAGGTGCAGCGTGTCTGTGAGGCCCCGCCCCCGCACGCAGAGGAGAGAGAGATCTCTTTTAAAATATATTGAAAGTTAGAAACGGAGATGGTTAGATAAAATGTGCAAGATAACGTTTATGTAGCATTTCTTTATTGTCGAAATTATGACATTTCATAATGATCAAATCCAAGTGAAAGGCCTGCTGCTGCTGAATGCATGGGGCAAGTGACTGGAACAAGTTTTAAAAGTTATTACATCGTTTCAGATAATACATTAAAGGTCCTGAGCGTGCTCCACTAGCATTATGGACTATATAAAAATCACTGGCCCGCGATTGTGTCTATTGGATACATTTTGGCCCTTGGACAAATGTAGTTGGTGATCCCTACTGTAAAGTGTTCCTATTCTGCTCATGTCCAGCTTGATATTAGAATCTAGTGCCTCTTCAACAACGGTCAAAACTGATTCATCAAATTCACTCAAACCAAGTGCAGACATCGCGCTGAGCATCCTCCACGAGCTTCGGGTTTCACGGAAAAGAGTTCATTTAAAAAGAAGGGCGATATTCAGAGTGTTGAATATAAACCAGTTCCTCTCGACTTGAGGAAAGAGACGCCTCTGAGCTGAAGAGGGTCTCAGGGTCTATCTTTAGCTGAGGGTTCAACTCGGCGTGAGGAGACGCTCTTAGCAATCACCGTCTCTTCACGCAGGCGAGCCGGCCCCTCGCCGTGGAGGGATCACGTAGGATGGATTATGATAATGTGACTTCCTGTTTCTCAGCACATTCAAAGGAACTGATTAAAACACGAGCGTTGAACTGGAGAGGAAACACTTCAGACGCTCTTAAGGGAATCAGATGTATGTTTTAAATGAATGACTTGCACATGCAGTCTGCTGCAGAAACAACACACTCTGAAGCCAACCAGCAGGGCACTCCTCCTTTAGTCTCTTTTAATCCAGCATTGGGAAGACTTTGAAAGAAGACAGGATATATTTGACCTACATCGTCTAGTAAGTAGACGTTAGTATGCAGTTCAATGAGTAAGAAAGGTGGTCGGTAAGTATGAGCGCACTTCAATAAAGCAACCAAGTAAGTACACAAGTAACCAGGTAAGCAAGTAATAAGTACACAAGTAACCAGGTTAGCAAGTAATAAGTAAGTACACAAGTAACCAGGTAAGCAAGTAATAAGTAAGTACACAAGTAACCAGGTAAGCAAGTAATAAGTAAGTACACAAGTAACCAGGTAAGCAAGTAATAAGTACACAAGTAACCAGGTAAGCAAGCAAGTAATAAGCAAGTAGGTAAGTATGTGAGGAAGTAAGGAAGTATGTAAGGAAGTAAGTAAGCAAGTAGATAAGCAAGTAGGTAAGTATGTAAGGAAGTAAGGAAGTAAGGAAGTATGTAAGGAAGTAAATAAGCAAGTAGATAAGCAAGTAGGTAAGTAGGTAAGGAAGTAAGGAAGTATGTAAGGAAGTAAATAAGCAAGTAGATAAGTATGTAAGGAAGTAAGGAAGTATGTAAGGAAGTAAGTAAGCAAGTAGATAAGCAAGTAGGTAAGTATGTAAGGAAGTAAGGAAGTATGCAAGGAAGGAAGTAAGAAAGTAGATAAGCAAGTAGGTAAGTATGTAAGGAAGTAAGGAAGTATGTAAGCAAGTAATAAGCAAGTAGGTAAGCAAGTAGGTAAGTATGTAAGGAAGTAAGGAAGTATGTAAGGAAGTAAGTAAGCAAGTAGATAAGCAAGTAGGTAAGTATGTAAGAAAGTAAGGAAGTATGTAAGGAAGTAAGTAAGCAAGTAGATAAGCAAGTAAGTAAGTATGTAAGGAAGTAAGGAAGTATGTAAGGAAGTAAATAAGCAAGTAGATAAGTAAGTAAGTAAGTAAGGAAGTATGTAAGGAAAGAAGTAAGCAAGCGAGTAGGTAAGTTAGTATATAAGAAGATAAGTAGGTACGTAAGCAAGTATGTGAGAAAGTAATTAAGTACGCAGGTATGTTGGTACGTAGGTGAGTGGTCCTGTTTGTGTAGTTCAGGCTTTACCCCCGGATGTTTCACTGAGGTTAGGAAAGGAGGTTTAGGAAACGACCCGATGTGATTCCTCTGTGTGTAGGCTGGACCCTCCTCTCTGCAGACGGACATGTTTATCTGCCTCAGGCATCCTGCAGCAGGGTTTCTGGGCCGGGGGCCAGTTGGGGGCTTTGTTGGAACCTGGAGCTGCCAGCTGCAGCCCTTCACCTGAGGGACGGTGCATCTGGTGAGCAGAACCTGAAACCTGGCCAGAACCGGCTCAGATTCTGAGGAACATCCAGACTGACATCCAGACAGCATCTGGACGCCTGCAGGCAGGACGTCTCTGCACCACACTTCTCTACTGGTGACCACACACACCACACATGGATATTTCTTACGTTTTAATGCTATTTTATTTCAATTTGAGACGTTTACATTTTGGATTGTTTATTTCTAGTCTTCTAATTTCTCTAATGTGCGACGCCTTGTGTTTTTATGCTGCAATGCAAATATTTCCCACATTGGGATCAATAAAGTACTTCTTATCTTCTTCTCTTATCCTGAGCTCTCTCACAATCTCAGCTTTAAAAAGTGTTTGGAGTGGTCAATAGTATTGCTCCATATTAATAATAATAATAATACATTTTATTTTTTAGGTGCCTTTCATGACACCCAAGGACACCGTACAATTTAAAATAAAAAAATAAATAAAAAAAATAACTAAATAAAAAATAAATAAAATAAAAGCTAAGAGGCAACAGAACAAGATAAAAATATTGTGAGTGAGTTAGTTAGTACACGAGAAAGCACGTAAGTAAGTGAACAAGTAAGCGAGTACACAATCAAGTAAGTAAACAATTAAGAGAGTTAGTAAGTTAAAAAGCCAGTCAGTAGGTAAGCAAGTCAGTCAGTATGTAGGTAGGTACGTACGTGTACTCGATATTGTGACGATGTAGTCAATCAATCAATTTATCCAATATATTGCCCAATATTACAAAGTACACATTTGTCTCCAGAGGATCTACAGTTCGTAAATAAACCCTCTGTCCTTAGACCCTCGCAGTAACTAGGACATAATGTAATAAAGCTCAGAGAGAAGAGGACCCCTCCCCCAGGTGACTCATGTACAATTAAAAAGATAATACACAAAGTAAGTCTAAATGATAGAAAATATCCTGTGTTTATATATTAATAGAGAAAGAAGAATGGATGTCAACAATCTCCCAAGGACCGCTCAGGAGACCATATAGTTATATTGACTATTTGTGCTTTTAAAACATATGTTTGTTTTATTATGTCTTGATTTGAACAATCTGAATACGAGCTTGAATTCAGCAGACAAGGTTAAAACAACAGCCATGAGGACGGACACTGTGCTACGCTCGATAGCCAAGAGAAAGGATCCGACCCTAACCCCAACGCTTACCCAATCCCAAATACCACCAGAAGAAACACACGTTTCATCCAATGACTAGCAGTTCACTGGTACCAAGAGTGTGTATCTGAGAGGACAGCCCCGATCCAACCTGTTCAACAAAGTCCTCGTCTAATTAGATCCACTCATACAGACGCTCTTGATATTTTCTCCAGTCGTCTCCACAAGAAAAAACTAAAATGCATCCATTTTCAAACAATCACGAACAGCTGCAACGTGGATACACACTTCCAGGTCCTTCCACAGGACAAAGAGAGAAGACAACCACCTCACCTGGACCCACGATACATCTCAAGTCTCAAACCAATTTCACCCTAACGCAAATCAATCAAACCCAAATCAATCTGACCCAAATGAATGCCACCCTAACCCTGCTAACCCCTGCTAACCGCTGCTAACGCTGCTAACTCTGCTAACCCCCGCTAACCCTGCTAACCCTGCTAACCCCTGCTAACGCTGCTAACCCCCGCTAACCCTGCTAACGCTGCTAACCCCTGCTAACCGCTGCTAACGCTGCTAACCCTGCTAACCCCTGCTAACCCCTGCTAACTCTGCTAACCCTGCTAACGCTGCTAACCCTGCTAACCCCTGCTAACCCCTGCTAACCCTGCTAACGCTGCTAACCCTGCTAACCCCTGCTAACCCTGCTAACGCTGCTAACCCCTGCTAACCGCTGCTAACTCTGCTAACCCTGCTAACCCCTGCTAACCGCTGCTAACCCTGCTAACCCCTGCTAACGCTGCTAACTCTGCTAACCCTGCTAACGCTGCTAACCCCTGCTAACGCTGCTAACCCCTGCTAACCGCTGCTAACCCCCGCTAACCCTGCTAACCCTGCTAACGCTGCTAACCCCTGCTAACCGCTGCTAACGCTGCTAACCCCTGCTAACGCTGCTAACCCCTGCTAACGCTGCTAACTCTGCTAACCCTGCTAACGCTGCTAACCCCTGCTAACCGCCGCTAACCCTGCTAACGCTGCTAACCCCTGCTAACCGCCGCTAACCCTGCTAACGCTGCTAACCCTGCTAACCCTGCTAACGCTGCTAACCCCCGCTAACCGCTGCTAACCCTGCTAACCCTGCTAACCCTGCTAACCCCTGCTAACCCTGCTAACCCTGCTAACCCTGCTAACCCCTGCTAACCCTGCTAACCCTGCTAACCCTGCTAACCCCTGCTAACCCTGCTAACCCCTGCTAACCCCTCTGATCGTGCACAGGATGATGTTCAGAAGAGTCTGTCTCACTGTTTCTAAAAGAAGTCTGAGTGCAGAATATAAAGACCCAGAGTGCCGCCGATGGGACGCTTCATGGAGGATTAATTCATGTAAGCTGTGCTGGAAGCTCGGTGCCGTTAAAGACAATAAGGAGACAATCATTTCATGGCTTTAATTACCAACTGTGACGGAGCTCTCCAATTCATTACAAATGTTTTTATTGTGTTCACACAGAGAACAGAAGAGATATCTGTGAGGAAATGAGGGACTTTCAAGCAGGCGTATAAGCTCATAAAGTAGCCGCTTTACAGCTCCAACGGTCTTTGGCTCTAAATATCGAAACGATTTAAAAACTGAAGAAGAGCAACAGTGATTCTTTGGCTTGCTTCACCTCCTTGGCTTGCTTCACCTCCTTGGCTTGCTTCACCTCCTTGGCTTCACTCAGACTGATATAAAACACAGTGAAGCCGTCCTTCAGAGAGCTCAGCTGTTCCCTGTCCCAGGTCATTTAACACAGTGTGTGAGCAGGTGTGTGTGTGTGTGTGTGTGTGTGTGTGTGTGTGTGTGTGTGTGTGTGTGTGTGTGTGTGTTAAGCTGTGACGAGCAAACCAAGATAATGTATCTGAGGAAGTGTCCCAACAACATGCTTATACATCTGCATGTCTGTGGAGATCCATTAAGATATATATAATAACTTTCAGAGGTAGTTCTAGAACAATTGTCCGTTGAGCAGCCTGTTAAGCCCCAAAGCCCCCCCCCCCCCCCCCCCCTCGACACTGTTTCAAAACACAAGTCTCATAGGAAGCATCTAAATGACCCCTGAGCGAAAGATGCTAATGCACGGTCTTGGCTATGCGGCAGTCACACACACACACACACACACACACATTACCAGATAAGGAGTGTGTGGGAGTTCCCCTCGATTCCATTGGCTCTGACGGTTAGAGAGAGGTGTCAATCATCAAGATCGACCAAGGGGGCCAGAGATATGGAAAATCCACCAAATGGCCCCAGAAGAGGGTTTTTCTTTCTAACCCTCTCTAAAAAGGTCAAAGGTCACTTGTTTTGCATCAATCTTGATACAGGGTACTTATTATATGTCCTAGTTTGGATTCCTAAAGCTTTTAGTCGACCATCCCATCATTCAAGGCTGGTAAGTACTTTTTTTTTAGACGGACGGACGGACACAATAATTTACATTTTTTTTCCTGTTTTCAATCTGAATTTTCTTTAAAATAAAAACATCTATATTGATTATTTTCTACATCCAACTCACAGGTGTAAGCTTGCTTTGAGAAAAAGTATTATTAATTTAACCCTTTTAGAAGATATATCATTTGTTCTGGGAAAGTCATTTTGGAGCCTGAGACCTGAAAACAGGCCCGGGCTGAACAGGTTGAACAGGTGACTGTCTGCCCCTGAAGGACTCCAGGTGTGCGTATTGGGCAAACCGAACATTCCCCAAAGTCTAACGGAGGACAGAGTGATAAAAGAATAAATACATTTTGTTTCAAAGCACCTTTAAAGACACCCAAAAACACGTGGCAATGCATAGAAGAAATACTCGTAAAGTAAAAGAAGCACAACATAAAACACAGACAGACAGGACACGCAGAGATGTGGAGGAGAGAGGACGCTAACGCGAACAGGTGCGTTCTGAGCAGTGGTTTAGGAAGAGATCGGACAGGACGTCGGAAACTGGCATGAAAGTTGTTGTTATTTGTAATTAATTATATTGTTGAACTGATAACAACAATAAGCTGCCAGAGCAACGTTCAAGGCTGTTTTCCAACTGTGGAAAAAAGTCAAATATACTTTTTAAGCTTTTAGGGTTCTTATTTGTCAAAACTCTCCTGTTCTCCATGGCCTTTGACCCCCGACCCTTCACAGCCCTGCTTCAACTCCCACCGCTATCTATTCAATGTTTACTCTTTTGTTTGTTCATCTGTTAGCAACTTATATATATTAATATTCCAATTACTTGTATACAGACTATTCTGCCCTATTTCTATTTTGTTTTATTTACTAGAATCAGCAACAGGTTTATCACCAGGTCGGTTTACACGTACGAGGAATTTGACTTGATGTCGTGGTGCGTACAAATTAGGGTTGCCAGAAACTGACCGTGATCAAAATCGATTATTCGGCAGCCCTGGCGAATAATAATCGATTATTCGACCGACCCCTCGGGTCCCTTGGAAGGCGCTATAACAGAGAGGTGCAGGGATGAGTCCTAAAACCAGGAAGTGAGTCAGCATTTCCCCACTTCCTGTTCCCTCGTCTCAGAGCCAATGGGATCTCTCCGTAGGGTTTGGGAAGTATCTGAACTAAGGTCTGAGGTTGAGACGCATCGAAGAGACGGATCACGTTTTGTTCTACGACATTAAATCATCAGTGGACGTGTCTGAAAAGCGATGGTTGTTACCAAGCGGCTGAACAGGACTACAGAAGTCGAGGAGGCCGTTGTACGTCATTACGCCGAACACGTGAACACTCCTCTGAGTTAGTTTCTGTGCTGCTTGAAAGCCAGTCCCTGCCTCCTGCAAAGTGTTCAGACAAACGCTTCAACTCGTTCCATCTAGAATCTGTAGTTTGAATCTGGATCTGAAGTCGGCGTGACGCTGAAGTCGTGCGGCTGGACTCGCCTGTAGTTCCTTTATAGCATCACGTTAGCATTTAGCTTCTGGACATTAGAGTTATGATTAGAACATTGTGAAAGTAGACGTGGAGATTATCCAGAACAAAACGTGCATTCATCAAACGGGTTCGTTTCCACAGACATTATTTTTTTACAATATTCCAAAATCCTGTGGAGAAATGCTGCTGCTTTTTGTCGAGGGAACCAGCAGCTTGCTTCCGGGTGAATATGTCATCCCTGCACCGCTCTATAAATGTAATCTGTTATTATTATTATTATTATTATTATTATTATTATTACCCCCCCCCCGATATGTGAGGCCGTCTCAATGTAAAACGGAGGTGGCCTGCTCATGAAACAGACAGACCTGACCCCCCCGCACGCAGCACCAGATTGAACCTCCGACCCGGCGTGGAACCCGGCTCCTGGAGTCTGACCCTCTGCTCGAGCTCTGAGAGCAGAGGGTCTTCCTCCCGCTGCTCGAGCTCTGAGAGCAGAGGGTCTTCCTCCCGCTGCTCGAGCTCTGAGAGCAGAGGGTCTTCCTCCCGCTGCTCGAGCCCCTGAGAGCAGAGGGTCTTCCTCCCGCTGCTCGAGCTCTGAGAGCAGAGGGTCTTCCTCCCGCTGCTCGAGCCCCTGAGAGCAGAGGGTCTTCCTCCCGCTGCTCGAGCTCTGAGAGCAGAGGGTCTTCCTCCCGCTGCTCGAGCTCTGAGAGCAGAGGGTCTTCCTCCCGCTGCTCGAGCTCTGAGAGCAGAGGGTCTTCCTCCCGCTGCTCGAGCTCTGAGAGCAGAGGGTCTTCCTCCCGCTGCTCGAGCCCCTGAGAGCAGAGGGTCTTCCTCCCGCTGCTCGAGCCCCTGAGAGCAGAGGGTCTTCCTCCCGCTGCTCGAGCTCTGAGAGCAGAGGGTCTTCCTCCCGCTGCTCGAGCTCTGAGAGCAGAGGGTCTTCCTCCCGCTGCTCGAGCTCTGAGAGCAGAGGGTCTTCCTCCCGCTGCTCGAGCTCTGAGAACTTCCTCCATTTGTTTCTGGTAATTAACTTGTCGCTTTGTGCCGAACGCCCGGCTGTTATTGATGTGGCTGCGCTGCTGCTGCCACCAGCTGAAGACCGGGCCATAAATCACATCGTTGCTCTCGCATTCAGATCCATGTTGCTTTGTGTTAGCTCGTGGCTAATCTGCACCTCAGTGTCTGTGGCGGGGGAGGCCGGAGAGAGCAGTGTGCTAAACTCTAAAGAGCAGATAACAGATAACACGGGGACACACCACCAGACGGAGTGTGTGGTCCGTTCGAGTGGAAGGGCTTTTTCTTTACTCGACTCAATCAGGGGCGGGGCGATGGAGGCTGAAGGACTCTAACCCTCATGTGTTGGTCCCAAGATTATCGTGCACACTAATGTTCCCTAAACATCCAAAAAGCAAGATACGGCTACGATATATTACGACTCCCGATAGCAGCCTGGAGGACGAGGCAGGGGTTCATCGTCAAAACATACATGTATCAGATATGTATACATTAGGGATGCACGATATTGGTTTTTTGAAACCGATACCGATACCGATAACTTCCTGCTTCTCAAGACCGATACCGATACCGATAACCGATAATAAAAATAAAAATTACACCACTAATTATTTTAACGCGATTAACGCATGTGTATTTTTTTTCCACGGCCGCCCCGTAGCTTCAGAGCGCATCGAGTTTAAAATACCATCTACAAGCTGATGCTGACAGCCCGCTCCTGCCGCCTGCTTGTGGCAGACCACACTTCCACGCTCACCGGCAGGCACCGACTGGCCATCTGGAGGACCGGGAGGGTGTGTGTACGTGTGGTCCGAGCGAGCAAGAGAGAGACCTTAGTGCATTGTTGTTGTTAGCATCTGGTGCTAGCTAGCTGCGCTAACGGATATAAGGAGCTGTTTAAATGAAAACAGAGGAGCGCTCTATCCACACAACTGCGCCGAGCACTTGACTTGATGCAGGAAGCAGACAGCGGGACGTTGTAGGAGAAGTCAGCACACTCAGCAACATGATTGCAGCGTCCAGGCTGCTCCGGTTCGAGCATATGCCTTGAGTTGCACATAGCTCCAACGCGCGCGCGCAGACACACACACACACACACACACACACACACACACACACACACACACACACACACACACACACACACACACACACACACACACACACACACACACACACACACTGTATTGTATTATTGTCTTCGTACGCTTTTAACACACCATCGTAGCGATGGCGATGTTTCAGGTGACTGATCAGGTTCAAAGTATTAGGGAGCGCTGGATTTGTGAAGAACTCCCCTCTTCCTAAACCACTAAGACCACAGTACTGGCAAAACGGGAGGAGCCGAGTGAAAAACAAGCGCCCCTCATCCCAATCCACCCACCCCGCAGTATTTTTTTCTTTTTTTGTACCCAAAAAAAAAATTGTATATTATCGGGGCTATTAATACTGTTATCGGTTTATCGGGATGACGTCATAATTCCTAATATCGGACCGATAATTATCGGACCGATAATTATCGTGCATCCCTAGTATACATGTATCCCTCCCCCAAGACCTCCGTGAGTCTGAGTCCCTCACCCTGTTCCAGTCCCGCCTCAAACCCACCTCTTCAACTCTCTATCCATAAGCCCCGCCCCCTCTCAACCAACTTCCTCCTGACTGCTTTTCTGTTGTGTTTTGTTTCTTTTTGGTTCTGTCTTTGTTTTGTTTGTCTACCCTCCCTCCCAAATGTAAAGCGTCTTTGGGTTCAGAAAAGCGCTATAGAAATTTAATATATTATTATTATTATTATAGCTCGTAGCACTAACAGAGACTCAGGGATGTTAGCCTCTGCAGACCGTTTACATGCACTCAGACCTATAGCACACACCATAGAAGAAGAACACGTGTCTGATAACGCACGCTTTAACAAAGAAAGCGTCCTCAAGCAAAACAGACGAGTCCGATGACATCAAGTAGCTTTTATTTTTATTTTTTTTTTAGTCCTCAGTTTCTGTCGAGCTTAACTTTAAATATTTGCATTTATCTATAAATAGTTTTCTCTCGTTGTTTATTAAGCGTTGCAATTTTATTGGCATCATATTTGGATTTGTAGAGATATTATTTTACCTTAAAACCAGATCTAAAAACAAGCTTTCACGATTCAAGCTCATTCTGTATTTAGCACGAAGTGTGTGGATGAACGAGAGTCCTGGCTTCAGGTGCTTCCTCTTCCTCTCTCTGTCCTCACAGAGCTTAGTACCCAGCGGATCCGCGTTTCTACATCTCGTGCTCCTTCTTTCAGCGCCCAATAGGACGGAAGACAAAAGGCTCGATGAGCTTCAGACTCTTTCCAACATTTCCAATCATCGTCCTCTGGAACAAAACGCCGTGCAGAGAAAGAAAGAAGGTCTGAAGACAATGAGGAGCCTCTGAGAGGGAAGAGAGAGATGTGAGGACGTTAACGGCACAAAGGAGGAAGAGGAGGACCGACCCTGAACAGACGGACAGTTAACCTTCAGTCCCGCAGCGAGCGGGAGACGCTGGGGAGGGACGTCCATTTAACACGAGGCTGTTCCAGGTATCGTCTCCACGCCACCGTTGAGGTGCCGCACACAGCTGGGAGACCAGGGGACACTAAAGAGTGACGCACACAGCTGGAGACCAGGGGACACTAAAGAGTGACGCACACAGCTGGAGACCAGGGGACACTAAAGAGTGACGCACACACTAAAGAGTGACGCACACAGCTGGAGACCAGGGGACACTAAAGAGTGACGCACACAGCTGGAGACCAGGGGACACTAAAGAGTGACGCACACAGCTGGAGACCAGGGGACAATAAAGAGTGCCGCACACAGCTGGGAGACCAGGGGACACTAAAGAGTGACGCACACAGCTGGAGACCAGGGGACACTAAAGAGTGACGGACACACCTGGAGACCAGGGGACACTAAAGAGTGACGCACACAGCTGGAGACCAGGGGACACTAAAGAGTGACGCACACAGCTGGAGACCAGGGGACAATAAAGAGTGCCGCACACAGCTGGGAGACCAGGGGACACTAAAGAGTGACGCACACAGCTGGAGACCAGGGGACACTAAAGAGTGACACACACAGCTGGAGACCAGGGGACAATAAAGAGTGACACACACAGCTGGAGACCAGGGGACACTAAAGAGTGACGCACACAGCTGGAGACCAGGGGACACTAAAGAGTGACGCACACAGCTGGGAGACCAGGGGACACTAAAGAGTGACACACACAGCTGGAGACCAGGGGACACTAAAGAGTGACGCACACAGCTGGAGACCAGGGGACAATAAAGAGTGACGCACACAGCTGGGAGACCAGGGGACACTAAAGAGTGACGCACACAGCTGGAGACCAGGGGACACTAAAGAGTGACGCACACAGCTGGAGACCAGGGGACACTAAAGAGTGACACACACAGCTGGAGACCAGGGGACACTAAAGAGTGACGCACACAGCTGGAGACCAGGGGACACTAAAGAGTGACGCACACAGCTGGAGACCAGGGGACACTAAAGAGTGACGCACACAGCTGGAGACCAGGGGACACTAAAGAGTGACGCACACAGCTGGGAGACCAGGGGACACTAAAGAGTGACGCACACAGCTGGAGACCAGGGGACACTAAAGAGTGACGCACACAGCTGGAGACCAGGGGACACTAAAGAGTGACGCACACAGCTGGAGACCAGGGGACACTAAAGAGTGACACACACAGCTGGAGACCAGGGGACAATAAAGAGTGACACACACAGCTGGAGACCAGGGGACACTAAAGAATGACGCACACAGCTGGGAGACCAGGGGACACTAAAGAGTGACGCACACAGCTGGAGACCAGGGGACACTAAAGAGTGACGCACACAGCTGGAGACCAGGGGACACTAAAGAGTGACGCACACAGCTGGAGACCAGGGGACACTAAAGAGTGACACACACAGCTGGAGACCAGGGGACAATAAAGAGTGACACACACAGCTGGAGACCAGGGGACACTAAAGAGTGACGCACACAGCTGGAGACCAGGGGACACTAAAGAGTGACGCACACAGCTGGGAGACCAGGGGACACTAAAGAGTGACACACACAGCTGGAGACCAGGGGACACTAAAGAGGGACGCACACAGCTGGAGACCAGGGGACACTAAAGAGTGACGCACACAGCTGGAGACCAGGGGACACTAAAGAGTGACGCACACAGCTGGGAGACCAGGGGACACTAAAGAGTGACACACACAGCTGGAGACCAGGGGACACTAAAGAGTGACGCACACAGCTGGAGACCAGGGGACAATAAAGAGTGACGCACACAGCTGGGAGACCAGGGGACACTAAAGAGTGACGCACACAGCTGGAGACCAGGGGACACTAAAGAGTGACGCACACAGCTGGAGACCAGGGGACACTAAAGAGTGACGCACACAGCTGGAGACCAGGGGACACTAAAGAGTGACGCACACAGCTGGGAGACCAGGGGACACTAAAGAATGACGCACACAGCTGGGAGACCAGGGGACACTAAAGAGTGACACACACAGCTGGAGACCAGGGGACAATAAAGAGTGACACACACAGCTGGAGACCAGGGGACACTAAAGAGTGACGCACACAGCTGGAGACCAGGGGACACTAAAGAGTGACGCACACAGCTGGGAGACCAGGGGACACTAAAGAGTGACACACACAGCTGGAGACCAGGGGACACTAAAGAGGGACGCACACAGCTGGAGACCAGGGGACACTAAAGAGTGACGCACACAGCTGGAGACCAGGGGACACTAAAGAGTGACGCACACAGCTGGGAGACCAGGGGACACTAAAGAGTGACACACACAGCTGGAGACCAGGGGACACTAAAGAGTGACGCACACAGCTGGAGACCAGGGGACAATAAAGAGTGACGCACACAGCTGGGAGACCAGGGGACACTAAAGAGTGACGCACACAGCTGGAGACCAGGGGACACTAAAGAGTGACGCACACAGCTGGAGACCAGGGGACACTAAAGAGTGACGCACACAGCTGGAGACCAGGGGACACTAAAGAGTGACGCACACAGCTGGGAGACCAGGGGACACTAAAGAATGACGCACACAGCTGGGAGACCAGGGGACACTAAAGAGTGACGCACACAGCTGGAGACCAGGGGACACTAAAGAGTGACGCACACAGCTGGAGACCAGGGGACACTAAAGAGTGACGCACACAGCTGGAGACCAGGGGACACTAAAGAGTGACACACACAGCTGGAGACCAGGGGACAATAAAGAGTGACACACACAGCTGGAGACCAGGGGACACTAAAGAGGGACGCACACAGCTGGAGACCAGGGGACACTAAAGAGTGACGCACACAGCTGGAGACCAGGGGACACTAAAGAGTGACGCACACAGCTGGGAGACCAGGGGACACTAAAGAGTGACACACACAGCTGGAGACCAGGGGACACTAAAGAGTGACGCACACAGCTGGAGACCAGGGGACAATAAAGAGTGACGCACACAGCTGGGAGACCAGGGGACACTAAAGAGTGACGCACACAGCTGGAGACCAGGGGACACTAAAGAGTGACGCACACAGCTGGAGACCAGGGGACACTAAAGAGTGACGCACACAGCTGGAGACCAGGGGACACTAAAGAGTGACGCACACAGCTGGGAGACCAGGGGACA
>NW_027263244.1:0-55018 GCF_902827115.2 Pseudochaenichthys georgianus
GAGCGCCTCCCCCCACTGGACAGGCGAGCTGGTACTTTATTAGATATACCTGGGCAGGCTCTGTTCTCTCAGAGGTCCTCTGGCACTTGCGGGCCGCCGAGGGGTGGCGGTGTTTGGGGACGGCTGTGGCTGCTCCGCCTCCGTGGGCGAGGCGGGCAAAGCCGGCGAGTCGGGCGGGAGGACGTTCGTGTCCACGACAGTGACGTAACGTCCCCATGATCTGAACTGTTATACCTGCAGTAGATGCAGTGCATGCTGGGATAAGGGCTGGTTGTTTGAACCGTGTTCTGATCCATCACTGACTGCTGTGTCAGCACCTCGCAGAGGACGAACGTGCAGCGGCACAGGTCGCGCGCACCTGACATAATAACGTTACTTACCGTTTAAATTGACCAAATAAATGCAGCAGACAATATTATATATATTCAACCACAATTACAATTTATTTTAACTAAATTCTTCTTCTTCTTCTTCTTCTTCTTCTTCTTCTTCTTCTTCTTCTTCTTCTTCTTCTTACTATTATTGTACATAATAATCTTTTGTGTGTGTGTGTGTGTGCAACACGTTCTCACTCCCATCCCGTCACATATTGACTGACGGTCAGGGCCCCTCCCCGTCGCTATATTACGTACAGGGCGCAGGCCCGCCTTAACCTGCCATCAGGCCCAGGTTGTGTAGTTCCCCTATCTAAACATCAAATCAAAGTCATAGCCTCGGCAGGCTCTGTGATGGCACGTCTCCACCCTGCTCTGCGCCTGGTCCTCCCCTCCAGGTCAGTGGCGTGTCGGGCCTCCCTCGTGTATCTGTCCGGTTGCCGTTGGCTCCCCTCCACGTAGCGAGTCCTCGTCGTCCTCTCGTCTCCTCCAACAGATAATGTCCCTCCTGTCTGTTCTTCCTCTCCCGCTACTCCATCGCTATCAGAACCAGACGGCCTGCTTGGCTCCGAGGCCCCGCGGCCGCTCGGTACAGAACTCCGTCCTCCCTCCTCATCCGGCCTACAGGTTTAGAATCACCCGGAAGCTTCGGCTGCTTTGTGACAGCTGCTTGTCTCCAAACTCCTTTTCCCTCAACAACAACACGCTCAAACTTTCTCTCCTAAACAACCTTCACCTGTCACTCGATCACTCGCAGTTTGAATAAGTCACATGTGAAACATATTCTCCTTCTGATTGGCTGTTGAGTGGTGCCCACGGACTGTTACGGAGTCATCTCTGGAATCCATCGATCTGATTGGTTAGCGGAGCAAATGATCAAAATACTACGGAGGGAAGATATTTTCGTCTGGATTACTGGTCTGGGGGAAGCTCACGAGTGTGTATGTGTGTATTTTTGCGTTTGTGTGTGTTGTGTTTGTTTCCCGGGGAAAACACTCAGGAGAGGCTGTTGTTGTGCCCGCTGTGACGTCACGTTACTCCGTTCTCCGCTTGTAATCACGCCGAAGCTTCAAAGCTGTATTTATCATCTGAATTTGCCGAAACAATTTTAATATTCTGAAAGACTTTGTTTATTTGAAACCAGATGAAACCAAACTGTGACGGACCCTGCCGTGTTCTCTATGATCACTCTACGCCTACATTCATCACGTCAGCCTGAGGGAGGGGGGGTGAGAGCTGTCATCTTCCCTTTACAAGCTTCAAAAATGTATTTATCGTGTGAAATAAAAGTTTCATATTCTGAAAGCCAAGACTTTGTTTATTTAAATGTTTTTTAAAAACATCCGAAATAAAAAACTTTTTTTTTTTAATTACATTTTTTTTTTAAACTTTTGTATTGGCTCATGATAGGCCCCTGATCTCCGTAGGCCCCTGGGCTTCAGCCCAGGTCAGCCCGTGCATTAAGGCGGCCCTGATGAAGACATACAAACAGAACAGAACAACATATCTATCCACATGTACAGGAACCAACAGCATCTGACTGAGCAGCATCCAACCGAGCTTTAGAAACATGTAGTGGTTCCAGCTTGGTAATGCTCCATTCTGTGTGCAGACTGCTCCGAGTCAGTGGAGCTGCACATCTCAAAGCTGCTTCCTCAGACAGTCCTAGCACTTGGCTCATTTAATAAAACCACAGCATGCGATCTCAGACAGTCAGTACTTTCACTTCGCAGAGAGATCAGGGAGCAGATGATCAGTGGGGCCTGTTTTTACTGAATGATGTGTTTTTTTATGGGGAATTCAAATATGAGCTTATTTTTAGGATTTAGGATTACTCTTTGCACACGTTTTCACAAACATGTTCACGCTAGGAGTACTTCCATTCGCTTCGTCTTGATCTGTAGATGTGATTTGATGGGTCGTGTGTCTCCCAACTAATTAGAAACATTATTTATGTGCACAAGTACACACACATAACAAGCTGTCCCGAGTTCCTCCGGCTGCAGTTCCGCAGACGGCCGGTGTGTGGCAGCAGAGCGCTGGGAGCAGAGGGAGGTGAGGAGACGGGTATGACGGATGATGGTACCGAGGGAAATACACCCGAACACATCTGGTACCCCGAACACATCTGGTACCCCGAACACATCTGGTACCCCGAACACATCTGGTACCTACACGGTTCCAATTCTCCAAATGAAAGGAAAGGAGGTTTCAAGCTTCCTTGATAGCCTCCTTTAGGAACCACTGGACCTCCCTCACCGAGAGGAGAACAGCGGACAGACAGGTCTCAGTTGGTTTGGTGTCCTCTGCTTACTTTTAATACTTTTAATAAAACGTTTGGCCCGTAATTTATTTTCCTCATTGTAGCGACCAGAGAGGGGGGGGGGGGTATCCAGTCTCTGATGGTGTTACGTTATTATGAGAGTGTTCTGTTTGATTGATTCTGAAATTGTATATATGTATGTGTGTGTGTGTGTGTGTGTGTGTGTGTGTGTGTGTGTGTGTGTGTGTGTGTGTGTGTGTGTGTGTGTGTGTGTGTGTGTGTGTGTGTGTGTGTGTGTGTGTGTGTGTGTCCTCATCTGCAGCCTGTTATCGTCTCATGACCCGCCCTGTGAATTAATCAGAGTAGATGGAAGTGGTCTTGAACACATGTGTCCTCAGACAGAGGGTGAGCCTCCTGTCATCACTAATGGACGTCTCTTTAAGATGACTCTCAGAGGAGAGGAGTTCTCCTTCCTCTCACCGCCTGCTGCTTCCCCTCCTCTCTCCTCGGTTCCTCTCTCCTCGGTTCCCCTCCTCTCTCCTCGGTTCCCCTCCTCTCTCCTCGGTTCCCCTCCTCTCTCCTCGGCTCCCCTCCTCTCTCCTCGGTTCCCCTCCTCCGCTCGCATCTCCTGTGCGGGACTAAGTCTCGAGGATAGGAGTCGAGGAGGGGAGTTAGAGAAAGGAGAAAGTGTGTGTGGTGAAAACAGTCAACACACAGTTCAATCCGCTTTAGCAAAGAGTCCAGCTGGTAACGACCCCACCGAGAGTCCAGTCCAGTTCTCAGGCCCGCGAACAAAGAGCCGCTCCGGGTTTTCCCGCGGATCCTCCCGATCCCAGACACAGCTCTTTCACAGAAAGGCAAACTGCGGCAGAACGAGCCCTCAGACCGAGAGCTGCCCCCGAGACCTTCACATGTCCTTCCTCCTCGACAGGGAGAGCTCCAGGCCATCGATACCACATATAAGAACGGAGCTGCGGGCCGTGTCGCCTCTGACGGCGCCGGGCAAAGGCTGCCTTGGGAAATGCTTCGTGCTTTTGTTTTGAAGTCCTAAAACCGGAAGTGCTCCCCTCTCGGAACCATTTTGCGTCTCGTCGTCGCTTTGTGTTCCTGAGAAAGCGCGTGAGCTCCAGCTGATCCATGGTGTGTGTGAGCTCTGATCACCGTGTGTGTGTGTGTGTGCTCTGATCACCGTGTGTGTGTGTGTGTGTGTGTGTGTGTGTGTGTGTGTGTGTGTGTGTGTGTGTGTGTGTGTGTGTGTGTGTGTGTGTGTGTGTGTGTGTGTGTGGATGAACCTCTCTCTTCTGTTTACCTCGCACTGTAGAAGCTAGCTTAGCATGCTCGCTGGTAGCACGTTAGACTGAGAGACACCGGAAGTGGTGATTTAGTGAACACGAGCGAGCGGTCTCGTGCTCACTCTGCTCTCCTGTGTATAAACAGTATCAGCCTGTATTCAAAGACCTCTCTCTCTCTGTGTCGCAGGAGCGCCCCCTGCTGTCCGCGGGGCTCCAGCCTCAGCTCCAGGTCCACAGAGCAGGTCTGTCCCCCCTCTCTCTCTCTCTCTCTCTCTCTCTCTCTCTCTCTCTCTCTCTCTCTCTCTCCTTCTCTCTCTCTCTCTCTCTCTCTCTCTCTCTCTCTTCTCTATTTCTGTCTCACGGAGAGATTCCACAGGTCCTTCCTTCCTGCAGCGGCCAGACTGCACAGCCCCTAGGAGACACACACACACACACACACACACACACACACACACACACACACACACACACACACACACACACACACACACACACACACACACAGAGAGAGCAGGACCCCAACCTGCTGAGACAACAACACAGACTATACAACCAGCTCAGCCCCTAGAAGACCCCCCCCACACACACGCACGCACGCACGCACACGCACACACACACACACACACACACACACACACACACACACACATACCATGTGTACATCACTTCAGGGGACATTACATTGACTTACATGCATTTCCTGGAGACTTATCCTAACCAAGTCTTCACCCTAGCAAGAAACTTAAACATTAAAGATTCAACAGAAAAGCGTAGCTGTGCCTCGTTCACTTCATGATATAACCTAGGCTTCACATCAGGCTGCATTGAAAAGCCAGTGATGTGCTTGTTGTGAATTAAGCTGTCGTTATCTAGCCTGGGTAGTCTAGCCTAATGGTTCTCAACTGGTGGGTCGCGACCCAAAAGTGGGTCGCGGACAGAGATGGGGTCGTTACTAAAATAAAAGTAATATATTACATATTACGGAGCGTCCACACTACAGCTTCAAAAATAGCTTGGAGCTGGGCGTGTCTGGAGCTTGGGGATTTTATTCAAGCAACACGGCCAACAACCAATCACATGAATCTCCCGCCCCCGACATACAAAGCAAAACCCCCGGGGATTTTATGGGAGCAATATATATATATATATATATATATATTTATATATATAAACTCCCCAAACAGGCGAAACCCTACCAGTTTCCCCCACTGTCTCTGCCACCTCCCTCCATGCTGGTTCCTCCGGTTTGTATCCCGGTAGGTGAAGAGGGTCTGCTCATACAGCACCGGGTGGTTGCTACGGCGATAGTTAGTTTCTCCTCCGACTTTTTTTGAAATATAGAAATGAACGGCGGGATATCTCTCCCAGCTTAGACGCGTTTTGATTGGCTACGGCTTCAGCTGTCAGATTTTGGGAAACGGGATTTGATTGGCTGGCGCTGGCTACTCCGGAGACGGCGGAGACGGACCGCTCTGCTACCCACAATTCAGTTCGGCGAAAAAGCGAGGCAACGTGACGTCACCCCATTGAAAGTGGATGGGCAGATTGAAGCTGTCGACGCTGTCGACGCTGTAGTGTGGACGGGCCGTTACTTTAAAAAAAAGTAATATATTACACTACTTCGTTACTCTCTATATAAAGTAACTCGTTACTTTACTCGCAGGGCCGGCCCGCCCCTCCCTGCAGGCAGATCACGCAGACTGCGGCGCACCTACAGTGTAAGCGCGCCACAGTTTTGCCTCTGCGAGACTCCACTTGCCCCCCGATTACTATTGCATTAAGGAAGACATAACACAAGTCTTTCTTTTGATATGCTCTAAAATAGGCTACCGGCCAACAAGCTAACAGTCTGTGAAACGACAAGACACTAATTCAGGAAACCAGTTCAAGGCGCATTGTTCTTATCATTCTCTACGAGCGCAGTGACGGTAAGGAATCTAATTACTTGTTTATTTAGTATTCCATAACTTAGTAACAGAGATGTTCAAACTAAAGTGGAGACATGGCAGAATTCCTACAATGAAGCGGGAAGTGAAGTGTTCACCGTGAGAGGGCGATCAAGGAGAAGAGAGCGAGCGTTGAGGGAGTTCACAGATGAGAAGACTCGTGTTCATGCAGCACTGCACGTGGAGACGTCGTCTCGCAGGTCGCGCAGATTACATACGCCTACATGGATATAAACCTGCGGCGGAAACCCCTCGTCCGTGAGTGTGATTATTTTATAAAAGTAACGAAGTAACGCGTGTCGGGGCAATGTTAGTAACTGTAGTGTGATTACTGAATGATAAAAGTTACTTTGTAACGCGTTACACCCAACTCTGGTCGCGGAGCCGTTTCGAGTGAAAAGATGTGTGAGTGAAAACCTCTGTCACGTAGTGATCATCATCTCAATAAAACATCTTTGCTGATGTTTTTTCGAGTCGTCTGGCCAATCAGAATCAAGATCGTTGCCGGAAGTCCCCACGGAGAATAACTTTGCCCTAGAACTGTTCTTTATACATCCATGGGTACAACTTCAGATAACAATGAACCAATAATGAAATATCACCCCCGGTCTGATGATTGACAGGTCACAGAACAATGGGGGCTATCTACCCTTACCCACAATGCAAAGTCCTTCACACAGACTCTCCTCGTTGCTCTTCTCTCTGTGAGGAGACTGTCAGAACTACAGAAGTGACAAACAAACAATGGCATCAAATATTATTAAAATGTCGGGTAGTAATAGATTTATTTATTCTCTTCTCAGAGTGGACCAGAATGCGTAGTTTATGTTAGTATTTCTAAGAATCCCCCCAGACCCCCTGCTGGGGTTGGGTTTCCAGCATGTGTGCCTTTTGATGTGGTACAGTTCAGCTTTGATTCCATCATCTCATTAAACCTTAAAGCATTCTTTAGTTCTGTGAAGGGATGTGAGGGATGTATGCACTACACTTCACTTTCATTAATATTGTATGCTGAAAAGCGTATATATAAATTAGTGCTCTCAAAATTATCGCGTTAACGGCGGTAATTCATTTTTTGAATTAATTGCGTTAAAATATTTAACGCATTTAACGCATGTGCAGAATGGCCCGCCCCATACGTGCCCCCAGTGGCAGCGCCAGGGTATGGCTGGGGTAGCTGCACCCATACCAAGAAATGGCTGAGCCCCACCATGAGACACGATGTTAGAGTAAGCAACATAAAGTCTGCCAACTCGCGGAGTAACTCACACAGACAGCAGTTAGTCAGACTGATTTCAGTAGCCACGGTTTTGAAAACTTTTGTCACGTAGTGATCGTCTTCTCAATAGAACATCTTTGATAACGGCGTGGTGTTGTTGCAGGAAGTCCCGACGCAGAATACTTTGCTGTAGTACAGGTAACACGTAACTGGTACGCAGGTTATGGCGTAATCTGAAATGCGTACCGTCACTTGTGTCACAAAGCGCATTGGCGTACCGACGTACTTGTGAAGCTTTTCCAGAAGGCGGTTCGATCCCCGGACGACAGAGTCGGTCTCCGTGTGCACAGACAGGCTGCTGTTAACGTCGGTCTGTACAACGGAACTGAGCCAACACTACGCCAACCGGCTGCGGAGGGAGACCCCCCCCCCTCACTGGAGAACTGCGCTCAAACAGCTGATCACAACGTGCACACTCTGTGGTCACAAAGTACTCCACTAGCCCCCCCCCCTCTGTCGACTCCTGAAGACTCCCCCCCCCCCCCTCTGTCGACTTTCCTGAAGTACTCCACTAGCCCCCCCCCCCCCCCCCTCTGTCGACTTTCCTGAAGTACTCCCCTAGCCCCCCCCCCCCTCTGTCGACTTTCCTGAAGTACTCCACTAGCCCCCCCCCCCTCTGTCGACTTTCCTGAAGTACTCCACTAGCCCCCCCCCCCCTCTGTCGACTTTCCTGAAGTACTCCCCGTTGATAGAAATCAACACGTAATGAATTCAGACCCCACGGTTTGATGATTGATAGGTGTGTGGGTTGCCTTTCATTTTGACACGCAGAAAAATGTTATAATAAACATACTGTATGTTAAATGGATATATCCGCCTGCTTTCATTTATCTTTCCATTCCCAACAATATAGTATAAATAAATGGCATATTTTGGACATAGTTCGAATGGTGATTAATCTGATTAAAAATTGTAATCGTTTGACAGCCCTAATATGTATATATATATATATATATTAACCAATGGATTAACCCTCAGCAGGGTTGTTATCGTTTTAATGCCATTGAAGACAACTTTTGATCAGAAACAGCAAAAGGTGAGACATATTGCCGTTTTGGCTCTGTAAAGCTACGTTGTGTGTTGTCTGGATTTGCTATCGCTGCGGTGAGTTTTGATAGCACAGTGACGATACTTACACCTCTAGAATCTGTGGAATCTCAGCTTTAATCTGATATCTTGTTTGTGCAGATTCGATAAGTAATAACTGTGCATACTTTTATTTAAATAAGGTCTGAATGCAGGACTTTAACTACTAGAGGAGCATTTCCATCCTATAGGCGCAGAGTAGCTGTGATTGGTCTCCAAAATAATTGATAGTTTACAATCTGGCTGAACTGGAAGCGGTATGCAAGTATATAAGCGAAGGCATTGATTAAGGCTGCAAAACTACTCAAATTGTTAAGGCGATTAGATTTTAAATTCTAACACAGTTTTTCTGAATGTGCTTCCTGTTTCCTGCAGACGTCCAGCAGCTGGTGGTTAAAGAAGAGGTTCCCCCTGAGCAGCAGGAGTGGAGCTCCAGTCTGGACCAGGAGGACCCAGAGCCCCCCCCAGACATTAAAGAGGAGCAGGAGGAACTCTGGATCAGTCCGGAGGGAGAGCAGCTTCAAGGGCTGGAGGAGGCTGATATCATTGAGTTCATCTTCACTCCTGACCCTGTGAAGAGTGAAGATGATGAAGAGAAACCTCAGTCCTCTCAGCTTCATCAAAGACAAACTGAACACCTGGAAACAGAAGCTGATGGAGAGGACTGTGGAGGACCAGAACCAGCCAGGAGCTCAGATCCAGAGAGACATTTACAACCTGAGATTGAGGACAACCCTGGAGACTCTTCTGAACCAGAGGCTGAGGACAACCCTGGAGACTCTTCTGAACCAGAGGCTGAGGACAACCCTGGAGACTCTTCTGAAGACGCTGAGGACAACCCTGGAGACTCTTCTGAAGACACTGAAGACAACCCTGGAGACTCTCCTGAACCAGACACTGAAGACGGTGCTAGTTGGAGGGAGACCGGAGAACCTCAGTCAGGTTCAAACTCCCAGGAAAATAAACAAGACCCTGTCAGCGATTCAAGGTGTAGTGCTGGAGAGAAACGCTTTAGATGCTCTCAGTGCAGGAAAAGATTTGTCCGCAAGTTAGGTCTGAAAGTTCACATGAGAGTTCACACAGGAGAGAAACCATTCAGCTGCTCAGTCTGTAAGAAATCCTTTTCAGTGAGAGGTCAGTTAAAGAGCCACATGGCAGTTCATACTGCAGAAAAACCATACAGCTGCTCAGTCTGTGAGAAATCATTTAAACAGGAAAGAAGTTTAAATAGACACATGATAGAACACACTGCAGTGAAACCATACCGCTGCTCAGTCTGTAAGAAATATTTTACAATAAAGGGAAATTTAACAATTCACATGAGAGTTCATACAGGAGAGAAACCATATGGCTGCTCAGTCTGTAAGAAATATTTTACAATAAAGTCAGGTTTAACAAGTCATATGAGAGTTCATACAGGAGAGAAACCATACAGCTGCTCAGTCTGTAATCAATCATTTACACAGGCTAATAGTTTAAATAGACACATGAGCGTTCATACAGGAGAGAAACCATACAGCTGCTCAGTCTGTAATAAATCATTTGCACAGGGAAACAGTTTAAAGATACACATGAGGACGCACATAACCAATCAGCCGCAGTGTTTCAGACTGAAGATGGATGACCAAGCTACATCTGATGAGACACATGATGAGGCCGAAGTGACTGATGATCGGAAAGATTCCCTCAGTCCGTTTTAAAATCTCTAAAGAGTAACAAAGGTCCTGTCGGTGCTATAAGACGCATCACTAGCATGCTACCAGTCAGAGATCTGAGTGGGAAATATTAGGCCTGAAAGAAAGTCTGAAGAGACGTAAACATCAGATCAGCTCATCAGCACAACTCTCAACATCCATATCAATAATATCATCAGAACATGAACATAACCAAGAACCATCATTATTCTTATTTTACTCACTGTCCTTTTACTCTGTGTTTATGTTTTATGTTATAAATATATATTTGAATAATTTCTCGACTGTTATTTTTTACTAAATGTTATGTAATTAACATAAAGATGTGCTTTGGAAATAATTGTTTTTCCTAAATGGTTAGAAAAACGTGTTGAAGCTCACCTATTGTGCTATATTTCAACAATAACTGATAGAGCCATATCTATACAGATCACCCTTTAGACTCATCCCCCTCTATTTCAGCCCTGCTCCTAAAAGAGCTGATTCTGGGTCCGTGGCTACAAGGCTACACCCCCTTTGTAGCTGCTGGCCACGCCCCCTTTGTAGCCACATGCTGCAGAGAGAAGCAGAAACTCAGCTAAACGCTGCCGTGATGAAATAACAATTAAAACCAATTGGAGAGAACTCACCAGGGAGAAACCCCCGCTCTGCAGCTTTCTCCCTCTCAGCCAGTGTCAGCATGTCGTTAACGAAGTTGAGGAGTGTTTGTTGGCCCTTGGCTCCTTCTCGTATACCAAACAGCCGTAGAGTCTTTCTTCTTCCCCGGTTCTCCAGGTCGTCTGTCTTTGACTCAAGGTAAGCGATAAGTTTGTTAACGGAGTCAAGTAAGGCCTCCATTTTTTCAAGCGTCTTCTCTGCGTGGTGTATGCGGCCTTCGGCCTCGTTAATAAGGGTTGAATTGGAAGAAACATCACGTTTTAATTCTGTTAATTTACTCTCCAATGCAGCCGTTGAGGTTGTCACGACAGTCAGACGTGTGTTGATGTTATCCAACTTTGTTCCGAAGTCAGCCGTAGTGATTTCATCTCGCTCAAAACGTCAGCTATGTTAGCCATGTTGCTATCTTCAGAGTCGCTCCCTGGACTTGGCGGGGCTGTTTTAATCGACCGACTTCGCCCCCGAGTGAAAATATCGCAAGCCTTGGGCGCTGGAGGGTTTGACATAACAAGCTGATATTGTGTTGTTAATGTTTGCCTTGGAGGGACAGATTTTGTATTAAATGATGTGTGGTTGTCGGGAGCTTCCTGTTAGTGTTAATGCTAGAAGCCTAGTGCCCAAAGTAGATGTTTTAAAGACCTGGTTTTTAGTTGCTAAGCCTGATATTGTTGTAGTTTCTGAAACCTGGTTAAAACCGTCTGTCACTGACACTTATTCACATTGATGTATTCAGAGCAGATCGTAAGGGCAGAGCTGGTGGTGTTGCAATATACACTGCTGAGAAACTACAGAGTCCTTCACTCAATCTCAACTCCAAGGCACTTTGAGTTGCTAGCTGTCCAACTAACTATAGCAAACGCTCCTCTCACTGCTATTGGCTGTTATAGGCCTCCATCGGCCATCATGGATGCAACTACTAGCCTTACTGAATTGTTGTCTACGTTTTCATCTGAAATCATATTATTGGGTGATTTAAATTGGGACTGGTTTAAGCAGGTTTGTGATTCTTTGAACTTAACTCAGCTTATTGATGGTCCCACTAGAATAAACCCAGCCAAACCCAATAACGATACCCTTATAGATGTCATTCTAACAGATGCAGCTCATAAGTACGTGTCTGTTGCTGTTTTTCCTGATGATATCAGCGACCATTGCCCTATTGCTTGCGTTAGGAGCACTAAGTCGCCCAAAGCCAAGGGCCTTATTGTGCTCAGGCGCTGCTTCAAACACTTCTCTGAGCAGGCTTTCCACACGATCTGGCGGAGGTTAAATGGCACTTCATAGCGTTAATTCCATCTGTCGATGTTGACATGCCCCCCTTAGAAAATTCAGAGTCAAGAATAATTAAAAAAAGCTAAAGCTGATACTATCTGAGCTTAACCACTGATTGTTTTAATGACCATTCTAAGTTCTGGAAAACAATGAAACTTCAGAACAAGAAGGTTTCTAGTTTCCCACAGAAGCTGAAGGTCAGGGATTCTTTTATTTCAGATTCAGATGGTATGGCTAATGCTTTCAATGCTCACTTCAGAAAGGCTGGTCACGTGTTTGATGAGCAAAGTCATGACTCTCTAAATGGTCGTACTCACAGCCCTGGTCGAGAGATGAACTCCCTGTTTCTGATTTAGCTTATTTCTCGGTCTCTGAAGTCTTCCAGGGTTTGCACTCAATTGATCCTAAAAAGTCTGCCGGGCCTGACGGCCTCGACCCGTTCTTTTTAAAAATTGCAGCTCAAATTGTAGCACAACCAGTAACTGATATTTGTAATCTCTCCCTGTCCACTCACACACTGCCCGCTGTGTGGAAGCGAGCTCTGGTATTTTAGGAAATATGTGCCAGATCTGCTCCAGTTTGTGACTCTTACAACCTCAGAACCAGTGCCTGGATACGGGTCCGGGTTCCTGCAGGCTGGAGAAAGGAGTCTCTTTTATTATGGTCCTTGGTCTTGGAATGACCTTCAATGAAGCCCCAAACTGAGGGCACTTGTCTCAATAGCATGTTTTAAATTGAAGAAATTAAAATCAATATTTAATGATATAAGATAGTTTAAACATACAGTAATGTTATAACTGTTTTATTGTGAAAATACTTCCGGTTAGTTTTCGCCTGTGGTTAAAGTTTATTTTGAAAAGCTATTCCGGAAGGGATCTCCGAAATACCAACAGTAGCTTGACTTCAGGTTTTAACGGAAAAGTAACGATTGCAGCCGATAAAATGCAATAAATGAAAAGTCATTAAAGAGAACATGAGGAGGAAAGGCGTGTTTAGTTATGTATTGAATGGACAATGTAAAAATCCTCTGTTATGTGCGATATCGGACATTGGTGAAAGGAGGGCGGAAGATTACGCCACAGCCGCCATTGAAGAGGAGGAGCCAAATGAGATATAAAAAATATTAAAATGGGGGACCCTGATGTAAACAAGACGAAAGTCTTTCTCTGGTCTGCATCCCCTTATCAATTGTGTGTATTGAGCTGTGCTGTATTGTACCCATTCTGCAATCTGTTAATAACATTTTCAATCAATCGATCAATCAATCGATCGATCGATCATATATAGTCAGGTGACGGAGCTTGGTGGAGTCTCTTTCTTCACGGCCGCGACTGCGAGAGGGAACTGCAGCTTCCCCCTCTCTTTCTCTCTCTGAACCATATCTCTGCTTGTAACATTACCGCGCCATTTTAATTAAAGTACTGTTAAGTATTACTTTGTTATAGCACCCTTACTCCATGTTTAATGGTACGTCCCATTGTGCACCCTTACTCCATGTTTAATGGTATGTCCCATTGTGACGTCATAAGCAAGCGCTATATGTCTCATTGTTGATTACGCAGCACTGCCATGCTGGTTCATGCTCCTGAATAAATGGATGAGAGAAGAACAATGACTTTATTAGTTTAACAGGTTATGGACCCAGGAAAAGTTGCCTTTAGTTTAACGCAAAGTATTACACGGGACTTCTACAAACTATGTGGACCAATAAGTAAAGAAGTGGCGGGAGATATTACACGCGACGTATTACGTGAGAGCCCAATGCTAACAAGCTAGTTGAGCAAGCTAATCGCTGTGCTAACAAGATGGCAAGCAGAGCAACGGGAGCTTTCGCGCCACAGCTTTTGTTCGATGGAACCGACGATAAGTATGACCTTTGGGAAACAAGATTCTTAGGCTGCCTACATATCCTGAAATGAAAAGAAACTATTCTCCATGAACCCAGTGGAAAGAGTCCTGAACAGCTGGCAGGAGACGGGAGAAAGAATGCTGGTTGCTGTGCTGAGCTAATAAGACTGAGAGATGATAAAAGCCTGTCGCTGATAAGACACGGTGCCGCTGATGATGGCAGGAAGGCAGACAGCGAAAGTGTTACGACTACCTTATCCGGGCGGAGAACATTATCACGGCTTTGAGGGAAGCAGGTGAGACCATGAGGACTCATAATGGCCGTGATGATAGGAGGACTACCGGACACCTTTACGCCACTGGCTGTTCATGCAACGCAGAATGAAGATAACGTTACATTCATGGACTTCAAAAGGAGACTGCGTGTACACGAAGAGGCAGAGGCGCCGGCAGCATGTCTGCTAACAATAGAACAGAAGAACGTGCTAACGTGTGGAATAAGGCAAGAACATGTTACAAGTGTGGTTACTGCAAAGATAACACACGAAGAATCCTGTGCAAGAAAAAAGGGTTAAGAGTCACAGAGGAGACGGAGGAGGAGAAGAGACGGAGAAGAGACGGAGGAGGAGAGGAGACGGAGGAGGAGAAGAGACGGAGGAGGAGAAGAGAGGAGGAGGAGAGGAGACGGAGAGGAGACGGAGAGGAGACGGAGGAGGAGAAGAGACGGAGGAGAAGAGACGGAGGAGGAGAGGAGACGGAGGAGGAGACGGAGGAGGAGGACGGAGGAGGCGAGGGAGGACGGAGGAGGAGAGGAAACGAGGAGGAGAGGAGACGGAGGAGGAGAGGAGACGGAGGAGGAGAAGAGACGGAGGAGGAGAAGAGACGGAGGAGGAGAAGAGACGGAGGAGGAGAAGAGACGGAGGAGGAGAAGAGACGGAGGAGGAGAGGAGACGGAGGAGGAGGAAGAGACGGAGGAGGAGAGGAGACGGAGGAGGAGAAGAGACGGAGGAGGAGAGGAGACGGAGGAGGAGAAGAGACGGAGGAGGAGAGGAGACGGAGGAGGAGAAGAGACGGAGGAGGAGAAGAGACGGAGGAGGAGAGGAGACGGAGGAGGAGAGGAGACGGAGGAGGAGAAGAGACGGAGGAGGAGAAGAGACGGAGGAGGAGAGGAGACGGAGGAGGAGAAGAGACGGAGGAGGAGGAAGAGACGGAGGAGGAGACGGAGGAGGAGAGGAGACGGAGGAGGAGAGGAGATGTCGGGAGACCTCCAGACAGCGCGGAGATGAGAGGCGTCATGGTGGACGCTGGAGCAACATCCACATCGTGAAGGATAGTGAAAAGTTTGACAGCTTTGCCGACTCATTCCTTTCCGGGACACACTCAGCTGACGGGACCGAACGCAGCGGAACAGCGATCGAGCATCTGCTCGGCGACACTGGACGGCAGCGCAGAGCCCATCTACGGAGGCACCGACCTTCATACCCACGTGACCTCTTGGCAAGAGCGGCTAACGGAGGAGCGACAACCCCCGTCAGGGCAGGAGAGGCCACGTGGTTACAAGGACAGCAGCAGGTGGACCTCCGCGAGAGCCGACATTTGCTTTACTGGCCAACTGTTACAGAATGTTGAGAAATGAAGAGGGCAGCTGGAGCTAGATGTGAGCGAGGGCTTCTCATTGGCTACGATGAAGACAGCCCCGCTTATCTGGAGTATAAACAGAAACAGAGAGGAAACTCAAGCATCTGAATCACACAGAACGTGGTCGTGAGGATGCAGCCTCCAGAGCCACAGGCAATGATATACACGTAGGACCGGTCTCAGGTCATGGTGTTCAGATGTGTGTGCCTGGAGAGAGAGCGCAGCCGAGTAAAGCCACAGACTGTAACCAGAAGGTTTCCAGAGGAACAAAGGAGACCAGCTCGTCTACCGCAGTCTGTGACACGCCTCAAAGCTACAGCGATGCCACAGTGTCAGCTCTGAGGAGAACGAGACCTTCCACCTCACCAGTTGCCCCCGGGTACAAAGGCAGTGGGGGGAGACGGGTCTCTGCACTCAGCTGATATGAAGCAGCACAAGAGGGCCTCGTTTCATTTCATTTCAAACCTTTATTTAACCAGCCTTGAGATCACAGATCTCTTCTCAGGGAGCCCTGCAGCAAACTGCTCCCACGTGAAACAATAAAGGACATCATATTTACAGGATACATAGTTATAGACATTCACAAGTGCCCATAGTATCAGCAAGCATTTCACTTAGCCTAGCTCTAAAGACATGCAGAGGAAGGAGATGCTCAGTTTCAAGTTCCAAGCAGCTCCTCAGCAGGCTAGAGACCTGAGGGTGAGAGGAGAGACGACCATCAAGCAGACACCCAGGTGTTTGAAACAGGAACCACTTTGAGCACTTGTCCTTGCGTAGTTACAATATCTACAGCAGGCTCTGGGTCTGCTCAGCTTTAGAAAGAGCGTGACCTCGGTTTGATCCACATTAGAAGCAGCGTTAGTTCAGAGCGCTGAGTCTGAGTCGTGTCAGAAGCAGCCTGTGATGCAGCAGCAGCTCCTGACTGAGGGACCTCTCAGAACATCACGGGATCATCCGCATGATGTGAAGTAGCTCCATCCACATGTTCCCCTGAGCTGTTGGTGCAGATGGAGAATAGAAGAGGACCTGACACAGAGCCTTGAGGAACACCATGAGTGATGTGTACCCACTCAGAAGACAGCCCATCAGAGTGAACACATGGACCCTTCAGAGAGGCAGTTCTCAGACCAGCCACTGCACGGCTGGACCTGCCGACACTGAGCAGCCTCTGCTTCAGGATGAGATGATCCACGTGTCCAACGCTTTGGACAGGTCAACAAACAGAGCTGCTATTGAGCTTATCATCTAGATCCTCTCCACATCGTTCACACGGTCATCGTGGCAGTGATGGTGCTGCGCTGCTCTCTGAAGCCTGACTGATGTTTAGACAGGATATCATTTATACATTAAAAACTCCTTTACTTGTTCACTCACTAGGCGTTCGAGCACCTTAGCCAGAACTGACAATTTAGAGATTGGCCTATAGTTATTTAAAATAGTTGCCTCCCCTCCTTTCAGTAAAGGCAAGACATAAGCAGACTTCCATACTTTTGGAATTGTGTTCGTGCTGAGGGAGAGGTTAAAAAGAGAAGTGAGAGGTGGAGCAATAAAATCTGCAGCTATCTTTAAAAAGAAAGGTTCTACGTTGTCCGGGCCAGCCGGTTTCCTAGGATCTAACTTGGATAATGCTTCATGAACAATACCAACAGTTAAAGGAGTAAAACTGAAAGGGTTTTCCAGACCACAGTTGTTCAGAGTCAAGGATTGGAGCGTTCACAGGAAGCCACACAGCCAAACAGAGAGCCACAAGACACAAAGTGCTCATTAAAGCAATGTAGCATAGTAGCCCTGTCTGATATAGTGCCAGATGCTGTGGTGAGGCACGGAGGTAGCTCATTTGGGATATCACCGTGGAAATCGATTTTATGGCTTTCCAAAATGTCCTAGGATTATTCAGGTTTTCTGTGGTAACCGACAAATAGTACTTTGATTTAGCACTTTTTATTTGGGATGTGAAGCTATTTCTTAGCTGCCTAAAGCGCAGCCACTCTACCTCTGAGCCTGATTTCCTAGCCTTAGCCCAAGCATTATTTCTCTCATGAAGGAGACTGGACAGCTCAGCAGAGAACCAGGGATTGTTTCGTCCCTTCACTCTGAATGTACGCAGAGGTGCATGTCTATCTATCATTTTCATAAAACCAAGATAAAAATAAGACCATGCAGTTTCTACATCAGCACACAGATCGATTCTACCCCAATCAAAATCAAACAGATCATGTAACTAAACCCTGCTCCACAAAGTGTCTCTCTTTGTGATGACACGTGGTTTAACCTTTTGGACCTTAGTGTCCCTAATTGTGGCTACAACACAGTGGTCACTCACATCGTTAGCAGATACTCCCACAGATGAGTATTTATGTGGAACATTTGTTAAAATTAGATCAATTAAGGAGGATTTGTTTGGGGACTTAATATTTGGGCGAGTAGGACTGTCTATAATCTGGGTAAAATTCAATGAGGTACACAGGTTTTTAAAATCCTCTGACACAGAAGTGAACCAGTCCCAGTTCAAATCACCAAGCAGCTCTATCTCCTTGTAGGAAAGTTGAGATAACAGTTTTGCCAAAGACGATAAAGAGTCCTTGACAGCCGAGGGAGCCCTGTAGCAGCCCACCACCTGTTGACCCTTTGTTACCTCAATATTCACGGCTACACATTCTAGCTGTTTACTAACAGATTTGGAAACCATATTAGTTACACAAAACTTACTTCTCACATAAATGGCAACGCCACCACCTTTTTTAGGCCGGTCAGTACGATATACACTGTAACCATTTATGTAAATGTCAGAGGCCAAAATGGATTTATCTAGCCACGTTTCTGATAAGACAATGACATCAGCATCAGTCGAACTCGCCCAAATACGGACAACATCTAATTTAGGTAACAGACTACGCACATTTAAATGAATGAAAGCTAGCCCAGATCTAGATATACGATCAGCAGGAGTAGCTAGTTGACTAATACTGCTCGGTGGACCTGGCTGTACATTTCCTGATAGTAACAACAATAAAAATACCAAGCACCTTTTCCTCTTAATCAACACACACACATTGTCAGCTGATCTAGAGTCACCAGCAAACTTCGCGAAAGTGAGATTAGAGTTTAAAAAACAATTCTGAAGGACCATCGTGGCAGGCATGTGAGAAAGACACACATTTTCCGAAATGAATGTCCGCGACAGTGCAACCAGCAATTGTTTGTGCAACACCTCCGAAACTGTACAGGGGATGTCCACTGCGGGCGGCAGAACATACCCGAGTCCAGTAGATTGTTCAGGACGACTAGCGATCTTCTCCCAGTCCAGCACAACAGTATCCACGCTGTTCCCGGAGCAAGGTGGAACCATGCCTCAGCTACAACAGCACAGCAGAGCAGAGCAGGTGGAACCAGGCCTCAGCTACAACAGCACAGCAGAGCAGGTGGAACCAGGCCTCAGCTACAGCAGCACAGCAGAGCAGAGCAGGTGGAACCAGGCCTCAGCTACAGCAGCACAGCAGAGCAGAGCAGGTGGAACCAGGCCTCAGCTACAGCAGCACAGCAGAGCAGAGCAGGTGGAACCAGGCCTCAGCTACAGCAGCACAGCAGAGCAGAGCAGGTGGAACCAGGCCTCAGCTACAGCAGCACAGCAGAGCAGAGCAGGTGGAACCAGGCCTCAGCTACAGCAGCACAGCAGAGCAGAGCAGGTGGAACCAGGCCTCAGCTACAGCAGCACAGCAGAGCAGAGCAGGTGGAACCAGGCCTCAGCTACAGCAGCACAGCAGAGCAGGTGGAACCAGGCCTCAGCTACAGCAGCACAGCAGAGCAGGTGGAACCAGGCCTCAGCTACAGCAGCACAGCAGAGCAGAGCAGGTGGAACCAGGCCTCAGCTACAGCAGCAGAGCAGAGCAGGTGGAACCAGGCCTCAGCTACAGCAGCACAGCAGAGCAGAGCAGGTGGAACCAGGCCTCAGCTACAGCAGCACAGCAGAGCAGAGCAGGTGGAACCAGGCCTCAGCTACAGCAGCACAGCAGAGCAGAGCAGGTGGAACCAGGCCTCAGCTACAGCAGCACAGCAGAGCAGGTGGAACCAGGCCTCAGCTACAGCAGCACAGCAGAGCAGGTGGAACCAGGCCTCAGCTACAGCAGCACAGCAGAGCAGGTGGAACCAGGCCTCAGCTACAGCAGCACAGCAGAGCAGGTGGAACCAGGCCTCAGCTACAGCAGCACAGCAGAGTAGAGAAGGTAATCCCACCGCGTTACACCGGCTATTTAATCCACTTTACATCTCCGCCGGTAGCACAGGCTCGGAGAGGAGCGGCGATACGCGGTGTGAGGAGCGGCGATACGCGGTGTGAGGAGCGGCGATACGCGGTGTGAGGAGCGGCGAGAGGAGCGGCGATACGCGGTGTGAGGAGCGGCGTGAGGAGCGGCGATACGCGGTGTGAGGAGCGGCGTGAGGAGCGGCGATACGCGGCGAGAGGAGCGGCGAGAGGAGCGGCGATACGCGGTGTGAGGAGCGGCGTGAGGAGCGGCGATACGCGGTGTGAGGAGCGGCGTGAGGAGCGGCGATACGCGGTGTGAGGAGCGGCGAGAGGAGCGGCGAGAGGAGCGGCGAGAGGAGCGGCGATACTAATATATGACATGACAAAACTAATATAAAGAATACACTTTCATAATAAGTTTCAGAGACGTGACAGTAATGGCAGGAATAGCCACTAAGAGTTTTCTTTAAAGACCATTCTATGTATAATGCAGGCGGCTTTTTAGGGAGTTGTGAGGCGCATAAATGTGTCGGGGCCTCAAACACTCAAGACACCTTCATGTTCACGGAGACCTGCTTGTTTCCTTCGATTGGTTCACAATGGCTTTGATTTCATTCAAAACTTGTGACGAGGAAAACAGTTGAATGTTCCACACGTTCCCTTTTCTGAGCTGGATGCACACATTGCAACCCTCATCAAAGCGGAAAGGACCAAATTCTGGACGATTATTAAAAATGGATTAGTTAAATACCTGGTTAAGTTATCAGTCCCTTCGAGTTTAGGAATACGCTACATCCCACACGTGAATCTACAACTGAAAGGAGAAAATCTAACATTACATTTCCAAATGTGTAGTATTGAACTCCAACAGGCGTTATCTCTCAGACAGCTCCCTTTGTTTACTCATGCTGCAGATACTTTACAGACTGGATATCTAAACATCCTGCAGTTCCCCTTTAAATGTATAAACTGTACTTTCATCACCGAGTAAAGCCCTGCCTCCCTTCATCCAAACGTGCAAGTGGGCAAGGCTTAACAATGAGTTCACAGACGTTGAGGTTGGTTAATAAATCAATGTTTGAGGATAACGTCAAAAGAATACTGCTTTCTTCCAGTATCCTTCTGAACAACCAGTTTAATAAATAATATGTAAACTCTTTTTTTAAATCTAGGAGGAAAGTGACGTTCCTAAATCAGTTAACTTCATTACCTCATTATGTCTGCTTCAACTTTTAAAACACTCGCTCGACATGTGTAATATTTATAAGAGTTTATTGAAAATGTATTTCGAAATAGAAAACATTGGCCTCCAAAAGTAAACATGTTTTCATGAGGGAAAAACAACAATGGAATGGTTTAGCACAGGGGGGTCAAACTCAAGGCCCGGGGGCCAAATCCGGCCCGCGACTTCATGTCATGCGGCCCCTCAAGAGCTGGCAAAGAATATAATATGTTTGTTGTACGGTTACATGCTACAGAAGCACGTTGCCCATAAACTACATGTCCCACAATGCATCTCAAATTTGACTTTTTTCTCTGAATTTGACTTTTCTTTTTAAATCATTTTGTGACTCTCGCACTGAAGAGACTTCTGCTTTCAGGCGTAGTTAATTATGAAGGTATCACCCTATCCGATGATAATCCAATGCAGGGGCAATCATGTAATATAATACATTATTTGATATCTATTTATATATAGTCTTTAAGTTGCAACCGGCCCTTTGAGTGCAGCCAGAATGCTGAGGTGGCCCGCGAAGACGTGGAGTTTGACCCCCTGGTTTAGCACATAAGACAATAATCTAAATTAAAATCTGCATGCAAAACCTACGGATAATCATTCAGGATAAAGCATCCTTTCATTCATAGAACAGCTGACTCAATCCATCTGGGATTTGCTGGATTAAAACATTACATGCAGGTGAGAACGCTAAATCATGACATCACATGAATGACTTGCATGGTTTGCTGAATCTGGTTTAACCTTCCAGGGAAACATACATTTTACAAAAGATGGTCCAAGTGTAAAAAAGAGCGATGATTAAACATGAAGGTGCAAAAGCTATATTTGATAGAACCCCGACAGAGACATTTACATTACTATTTCCCCATTGGAATAGTTTAAGACGTTTCTTGAGGCACAATGTACGTTTAGTCTAAAAAGATTTCTCCACAACATTCACTTCTTTCCCTTTAGCTCCTCGATGAGATATTTCTCCTCTTTCTCAAGGATTCCGTAGAAGACGTCTTTGCCACGGGGCCCTGCTGCATTCAGGGGACCACTGAAGAGCTCCCTCATCTTCTGCGGAGAGGTTGCGATTACCCGGATTTCACTATGACTCCATGGAGTGATGACTTCTTCCTCAAGGAGCTGGTCCAACATGTCTGCAACGCAGTTCACTCTGTGGATCAGCTCGGCTCTATGTCTATCCACAAAGTGCTCACCTGAGGAAGGAGGGGAGAGTGCTGATGATACCGTGGAGCCAACTTGATACATTTCTAAACTTAGATTTTATTTTCTATAATAGTGATTTCCAATGTATGTGTATTGCCTTAGTTTAACTGCATGTGGGTCCGTGGAAGGTTTCATCATTTGGGATAACTTCACAAACCTGATGCATAATCTGTGTTTTAGAGAAACTGTTAATTATTTGTGGGAATAGTGGATTGATAATGTTGCCATCGAAGCACATCTGAAATAATAAGGTCTTCTTCTAACAATTACAAACTTGTTTTCTCCAAATGCAATTTAAATAAACCTCTCACATCTTCTGCTTTGACGATGGGACATGCAAATGTTCATTTTCTTGCCAAGAATGAGAGAAAAAGGTTGAAATGTCTCAACATCAGAGTTTTATCTTTATTTTCATATAAGGCAAAGAAAGAACCAAAAAAGAATATTTCCCAAGTGTCAAATTATTTGTTTAACAACAATGCAGCAGTTTCTTACATTGGTCTATAGCCTAGACTTTATTTAGAACAAGTAAAGCCTTTTCTAATTCATCATGAAGTAAATTAGCATGTATGTTTTATAGTCAGAGTCTGGGTTGCTATTCAAATCGGATTCGTGACTGATCCATTCATTTTACATACAGGCACTGTGATTGGCTGCCAGTTTAAGAAAATACCGTAAACAATAAGACTGATGGCATTCTATTACTTTCTAAATGTGTTACTGCATTACATCATTTGGGAGAGCAGTAATTATAAACCCTACAATTGAAGTATTTGACCAGAAATATTGGGAAATGTGATTTTGTCCTTAAATGACTGCAGCATTATTCACACTTTTCTTTTCGTCACTGTACATCCAAATTCACATCGTGTCAAGTCAACGTCGTTGTGAATGTGAAGGGTGCAGTTTGAGGAGAAATGTTAACCTGCAAATCTCTCCACTGCCTTTTGTGTGGGGCTTTTGTGAACTAAAGACTGTTCGCTGTCCCCTGACCCGTCTCCTGGGCCGGTCCACCCGTAGCTGCCACTGCAGAAATAGACAGACGAAATATGACGGAGGACAATTTGACATACACGTTTAATGTAGGACACATTAACACTGCCTGCTGTGATTGGCTGTTTAAAATGTGAGCTTGTCTAAACAGCAGCAGGAGGAGAAATGATCTACTCACTGCAGAGGCTGACATGACTCACATTTCATCGAATAGATTTCACTTGATGGATTCAGATTAGAGACCTGTTCTAGGACCTGTTTGCCTTAAGCCTTTTAGCATGTTGCCTCTGATGAAGAAAGAGTAGGGTACAAACTAAAGTGAAACAGTTTGAATTGTTATCATAAGACACAGTCTGTGCTAAATGTATCCGAAGTTTAACTCGATTAAAAGGACTGTGTTTAACTGCTCTATCATCGTATAGTTTGGAGGCTAAAGCCACAACATCCATATTTAAATATATCAAGATTTGTTCACAGCAGAAATGTTGACATGCTGTCTCAGTCAGAAAAACACAGCCTACATGTCGTTTAACCCAAGGTCATGTTGAATGCAAGGATGTGTGTTTGAAATCAACTCACTGTTACGGGATCCAGGTTCTGAGTAAGCCACACCTGCATCTTCCACTGAAATAACAAAGAAACCAACGTTAGAAAGTCGTATGATGGAATTACAGTTTGACACAGGTCTCCTGAGGGTTGTCATGGTTTCCATGTCAGAGCTGCTTTCGGGCATGAGAGTAGCCTGCTATCGATTTAACGCATTGTTTATGTTTATCGTGTGAGTTCTCGTTTAATGCTAAATTGTAAGTTTAATAATGTTCAATGAATGCGTGTTAACAGGCCTGCATGCAACGAGCTTACCTTTTCAATGACAGAAAAGGACGTTATTGTTTAAAGAAAGTGATGCCTAAATAATGTCTTACTGCGTTCCACTGTACCCAGAACTAAATAGGGATATGCACTGACTCGAGAGTCCCTGCTCCCTGCCCACTAGAAGACATGTCCTACACTGTGTAGAAACATAAGAATAAAGGCTACTTCAAGTAACCCTCATCGATTAAACGTTGTTACTTGTCGCTGACATGCAGGGTTCAATGTTCTTCAGGTTCTGTTCTCATTCCGCATCAAACCATGAAGTGCTCACACAGTTGGGCTGCTTCTATGTTGCAATCAATCTCGTTCAGTAAGTCAGCAGACACTTGGACAGCTCCGGTCTCACTGAAAGTGGAAATCAGGACCTCTGTGATCTCTGAGAAGCGTTTCCCCTCCAGCCTGCTGCGCGCGACCCGCGGCTCCTCTTTGCGTGCACGAGCTCGTTGCGGAAAGTGTCAAAGTTGAGCGTTGACAGGTGAGACAACATGCGTGTTACAGCCTTCCGTTTGTCCATTTCTCAGCAACAGATGTGGGACTGCCGGGACTCTTCCTCCCAGACCCGCTGCAGAGGAGTGATGTGTCGGATGTGGGACTGCCGGGACTCTTCCTCCCAGACCCGCTGCAGAGGAGTGATGTGTCGGATGTGGGACTGCCGGGACTCTTCCTCCCGACCCGCTTCAGAGGAGTGATGTGTCGGATGTGGGGACTGCCGGGACGCTCCTCCTCAGACCCGCTGATCACGAGGGGGGAGTGATGTTGTCGGATGTGGGACTAGCGGGACTCTTCCTCCCAGACCCGCTGCAGAGGAGTGATGTGTCGGATGTGGGATGCCGGGACTCTTCCTCCCAGACCCCGCTGCAGAGAGTGATGTTGTCGGATGTGGGGCCTGCGACTCCTTCCTCCCATACCCGCTGCGAGAAGTATGTGTCGGATGTGGGACTGTCCGGGACTTCTTCATCCCATACCCGCTGCAGAGTAGTGATGTGTCGGGTCGCGGACCAGCCGGCTCTTTTTAAGTGAACACGGGAGCCGGTGTTGCAGTTAACGGGAGTCATGACAACTGGCGACTCATTATTTCCGTCACAGAATCCGGGGCGGGTCCCATGGGGACAATTGTTGACTCGCCATGTAGATCGCCTCGTTTGTCGTTACGTTCATCTGTTGCTATACCTGCCTTCCTACGATCCCTTTGATGCACATTCAGTGCTCGGCTGTGAGGCTGTGGGTGAGAGGTGGATATCGTGACGCTTACAGGGAGGTATCGAACATTACAAAGCAGGTGACTGTGTGGATGCCTGTTCAAAATATTGCAAACTTGAATAAATCATTTAAATTATATATTTGTGTCCGACTTTCATTTGTACATCGTTCTTAATGTGATGTATAGCAGCTCTGATAGCGTCCATACCTTCAGACAGCCTCAAAGTAAAACACAAGTCGTTTATTCACATCGAGATGACTGATCACTCATGACAGGTTGTGATCAGCTCCGATTCAATTGTGATATCAATGCTGTAGCTATTCTCCAGGGAGCACGTTTTTGTATGAAATACCTGAATCCCTCTCATCAACAAGACTCTACACTGTGCAGGAAACACAATTATATACATGAAAATAACCCTGATGCATGGGAATGAAACACACACACTATCTTCCGTGGCTATACTGATATGTCACAGTAACGGTCAACCACAGAAAAGTAAGTCCAGCGGAATCAAGCATCCATCCATCCATCCATCCATCCATCCATCCATCCATCCATTTTGAAACTCAACATCAGAATGTCCTGATTCTTTCTGGGTGAGTAGATGGGGTGTCCTTCTATCACCCTGCAGTGAGATGAGTCTTGCATCAGGGAGAGATTTCGTTTTATTCTTATCTAAACACAGGGCTGATAGCTCATATATGGGATTTCAATATGAGATTTCAAAGGACTTTTATTTTGAAACTCCTTACATTTTACATTTACTCGTGGTAGTTATACGTAGTTTGTTTTAAATAATTATTGATCACATTATATAGTACATATTTCTTAATTTAATATGTTTGGTTTGTTTTTATAGGTGCTTTTGTTATTGGCCGAGTAAGCGCTGGGATTTTACCGTAATGCTTCTAATATTCGCGCACCCCAATATCACGTGCGGGCTGGCTTGGCTGTGTTTTCCCAAGTGGAGGCTGGCTTGACCGCAGATAGGAGTCGAGGAGGGGAGTTAGAGAAAGGAGAAAGTGTGTGTGGTGAAAACAGTCAACACACAGTTCAATCCGCTTTAGCAAAGAGTCCAGCTGGTAACGACCCCACCGAGAGTCCAGTCCAGTTCTCAGGCCCGCGAACAAAGAGCCGCTCCGGGTTTTCCCGCGGATCCTCCCGATCCCAGATACAGCTCTTTCACAGAAAGGCAAACTGCGGCAGAACGAGCCCTCAGACCGAGAGCTGCCCCCGAGACCTTCACATGTCCTTCCTCCTCGACAGGGAGAGCTCCAGGCCATCGATACCACATATAAGAACGGAGCTGCGGGCCGTGTCGCCTCTGACGGCGCCGGGCAAAGGCTGCCTTGGGAAATGCTTCGTGCTTTTGTTTTGAAGTCCTAAAACCGGAAGTGGTCCCCTCTCGGAACCATTTTGCGTCTCGTCGTCGCTTTGTGTTCCTGAGAAAGCGCGTGAGCTCCAGCTGATCCATGGTGTGTGTGAGCTCTGATCACCGTGTGTGTGTGCGTGTGTGAGAGCTCTGATCATCGTGTGTGTGTGTGTGTGTGTGTGTGTGTGTGTGTGTGTGTGTGTGTGTGTGTGTGTGTGTGTGTGTGTGTGTGTGTGTGTGTGTGTGTGTGTGTGTGTGTGTGTGTGTGTGTGTGTGAACCTCTTTCTTCTGTTTACCTCGCACTGTAGAAGCTAGCTTAGCATGCTCGCTGGTAGCACGTTAGACTGAGAGACACCGGAAGTGGTGATTTAGTGAACACGAGCGAGCGGTCTCGTGCTCACTCTGCTCTCCTGTGTATAAACAGTATCAGCCTGTATTCAAAGACCTCTCTCTCTCTGTGTCGCAGGAGCGCCCCCTGCTGTCCGCGGGGCTCCAGCCTCAGCTCCAGGTCCACAGAGCAGGTCTGTCCCCCCTCTCTCTCTCTCTCTCTCTCTCTCTCTCCTCTCTCTCTCTCTCTCTCTCTCTCTCCTGTTCACTTCCTACACTGTGGATGCATCACACTCTTCTTAGAGGTCTCTGAGATACAGAAACCCCCAGCCCCATTTCCTCGCTAGGAAACGCCTTTAAAGTCTATCTGGTTTCTGTCTCACGGAGAGATTCCACAGGTCCTTCCTCCCCCCCCACACACACACACACACACACACACACACACACACACCACACACACACACACACACACACACACACACACACACACACTAACCAACCAGCCCAGCCCCTAGTAGACCCCCCCCCCCCACAACACACACACACACACACACACACACACACACACACCTAACCAACCAGCCCAGCCCCTAGTAGACCCCCCTCCCCCACACACACACACACACACACACACCACACACACACACACACACACACCACACACACCACACACACACACACACACCACACACACACAGCCAGCCCCTGGGAGTGGGAAGTGAAAGCCAGTACTTTCTGAGTCAAACGGTCACATGACATCTTGAGGTTATAAAAACATTAAAAATCAAAATCCAGATCTTGATTTATTTTAAAAACTGATTATTTTTTCCCCAAAATGCAATAAATGCACTGCATCAAAATAAAAGTTATTTTCATATTGAAACTGTGCAAAAACACACAACAGTAAGTAAGTTGATCTCCGTGTGAAAACCTCTGGCACTGGGCCGAGAATACGTCATCGCTCCCAACGTGTTCAACGGCTCTGAAGCTACACATTCATGACAACAATTACACATTACATACATATTACAAACTGTCATCAACAACAAGAACAACAAATCCCATTAGACCACATTCCTCACCTTTGCCAGGTTACATTCATAAAGTTGACTGGTGCTGTGCGATCGTCTTGTGCATACTACAAATCCATTGCATTGATAGAACTATATTTCTGTGTAAAACATTCAACAACGTATCGTTCAGTGAGAGGAAGGGCCACTCAAAGGCAGCTACTCCTCATGACACACAGGCAACCTCGTTGCTCTGACAGAGGGCATCATCATCGAGGGCACGTCGTCACAGAGCGCGTTCAGGACTTTCAGGAAATAGCAAACATTTGCTTAATATGCATGAGAAACGCAGGCCACGGCCACATTCGTAATTTGTTGCGACACTTTAAGTTCTCACTCGCCTCCAGAGTATGTCTAAAAAATATACAATTCATTTTGTCCATCCTTTCTTGAGTTATACATTTGTCTTGTTTTGGCGCCCCCTATGGTCCAAAATGAGGCCTGTTCCCCAGCACAGACTGAACCTATCCACCGTAATGTGTGCTATTTGGATACATTGTTGATGAGTTATGAGCAGGGGTCGTATTCCGCATTTGACCGATTATCGGTATCGGCCTTTTTTTTATCATATTGCCGATAAAACGTCGGCTCTGCGGCCGTGTCTCTGGCTGCAGCCACCACTCTGTACACGAGCGATGTCCCGCCCACAGCGCTGTCTGATAGGCTATTACTGAAGATTTTACGGGTCGGTCAGTCAGTCAGAGTTGGGGTGCGTGCAGCGTCTCGCAGCGGAGTAACTGTGGGGAGGGGGGGGGGCTGCGAGTGGAGCCTCGCAGTTGTTCAGGTTGATATGTGAAGCTCATTAGCTAGCCAACATGTATCTAGCTAATGTTTAGCAACATATTAGAAGTGAGGCTCCAAGTCTAACGTTAGGTCTGCTGTCATAGCCTCACTTTTAATAGTTTGAAAACATTAGCCATCACGAGTGTTTTGCAGTTAGCAGCTTATTGGGGTTTCATGCTAGATAGACAGATATAATAAAGTAAGCATTATTGTTAGTCAGCATGTCAGCCTGCAGCCCACTTCCTCTCTCTCTAACTCACTGCAGACGGCTGCACTAAAGAAAAGGCTCAGAGAGGAAACCAGCTGTAAGATGTTTAAAAGTTAATTAAACATAATATATGCTTAAATGCATTTCAAAGAAGTTGAGTTGTGTTGGAGTTTGTGTTTTTCTACATTTTGACACCAGATTTTCTGATTTTACTGCAAATGTACATCGGTTCCAAATATCGGTTATCCGTCTCCTTGATTACTAATAATCGGTATCGGCCTTGAAAAAGCCATATCGGTCGATCCCTAGTTATGAGCATTTCTTTCTAAGCCCCGCCTTTTTGCAAACATGTTTAGAAACATGGCCGTGTCCTACGGTAATGTGTTAGACGCTCCAGCGATGCTGTGTACTAAGTCTGGAGTTGAAACACTACAATTAGAAATGTAAGTTAATACGTCACGGTTTTTAACACTATGCTAATAAAGAATAAATCAAGTAGGCGACGCCTCGGGGTTCAAGGACATATGTAGAGCAGGTCCACCCGAGTAAGTGTGCAACATTTCAGGTCATTCAGAGTTACGGTGCGACTTTGTAAATGTTTCCAAAAATGGAAATGGCCATAGGTGGCGCTAGAGAGCATGTTGGACAATTTGAACACATTGACTCCAGAATATTGACTTTTTCACCGATCCTGGAATCCGTGTAAATTATACAACGTTTGAAGCGTCCTAAAGCCCGAAAGAAACAGGATACCGAAATGCAATAATAAGAATAATACCACCAATAACAATAGGTTCCTCGCACTTGGTGCTAGGACGCCGCTGGGTCCTAGCGCCCCGTGCTCGGGCCCTAATTAAAACTGTGGTCACAGAAGTGCGTGCAGTGATGAGCGGGCCCTCGTCGTCCCAGACTCCCAGGTCCTCCGGCAGCGACCCGGAAACGGATGTCGGCGCGCCGTCTCGAAGGAAAACAAATGTCTCTAAAGGCTCGTCGAGGATCGATTATCGAGGAGGCTGTCTGGAGGAGCCGTAACCGAGGGTACACTGATTTAGAGGAGAGAGGAGCTATAACCGAGGATACACTGATTTAGAGGAGAGAGGAGAGAGGAGCTATAACCGAGGGTACACTGATTTAGAGGAGAGAGGAGCTATAACCGAGGATACACTGATTTAGAGGAGAGAGGAGAGAGGAGCTATAACCGAGGGTACACTGATTTAGAGGAGAGAGGAGCTATAAACCGAGGATACACTGATTTAGAGGAGAGAGGAGAGAGGAGCTATAACCGAGGGTACACTGATTTAGAGGAGAGAGGAGCTATAACCGAGGATACACTGATTTAGAGGAGAGAGGAGCTATAACCGAGGGTACACTGATTTAGAGGAGAGAGGAGCTATAACCGAGGGTACACTGATTTAGAGGAGAGAGGAGAGAGGAGCTATAACCGAGGATACACTGATTTAGAGGAGAGAGGAGTGTCTCTAGAGGAGCTATAACCGAGGATACACTGATTTAGAGGAGAGAGGAGCTATAACCGAGGATACACTGATTTAGAGGAGAGAGGAGAGTCTCTAGAGGAGCTATAACCGAGGATACACTGATTTAGAGGAGAGAGGAGCTATAACCGAGGATACACTGATTTAGAGGAGAGAGGAGAGTCTCTGGAGGAGCCGTAACCGAGGATACACTGATTTAGAGGAGAGAGGAGTGTCTCTAGAGGAGCTATAACCGAGGGTACACTGAAGTATTCTCCTGAGACGACTTCAGCCAACAGTGATGTTTAAAAGAGGCGTGACGCATGGCTGGACTTCTGTCAACGAGGCACAGCTCTGCAGACTGGTCCCGTTGTGATTATAAGTTGTTAGAGATGATCAAATGTGCATCAGACTTTCTGCCCTTTCCCGTTTGTTTACTCTCTACATTTCACGCTTTATAGGCTTTAGGAGATATCTACACATAAACAGTAGGGTTAGGGATATATGTGCAGGTGTCTGTTGTAATGAATATGCCGCAGCAAAGGGCGTTGTTGGACTAACAGTGTGTGTGTGTGTGTGTGTGTGTGTGTGTGTGTGTGTGTGTGTGTGTGTGTGTGTGTGTGTGTGTGTGTGTGTGTGTGTGTGTGTGTGTGTGTGTGTGTGTGTGTGTGTGTGTGTGTGTGTTGTGTGTGTGTGTGTGTGTGTTGTGTGTGTGTGTGTGTGTGTGTGTGTGTGTGTTGATGTGCAAGCCAATTTAAAATATGTCCGCAATCATAAGAGCAATGTGCATACAGCTTTTTGTGAATATCGGAAAAACTATATGCGAGTAGTTTGGAGTAATTTGCGACATGTAAATCGTCAACAATTGTGTAGTCGCTGTTAGCTTACGACCTCCACGATTGAGATATCAAAAATGTACTCCGCAATTTTTCATGACATTGGCTAGGCATTTCAGCATTTAATATATTCATTGCTCTCGGGACGTTAAGAGCATTCCATGGAATATAACAAAAAGTGTTTTCTGAAATAAATTACACACCCATTGAATGATGACTGAAGATCGTCAGCTGTCTTCCTCTCCGTGTTGTTCCTCGATACGTAAAGGCTGCAGCACCGTTGACAACTTCTCTCTACATATCAGACATCCCGGTGAACCAGCATCGCTTTCTGTGAAAGCAGATAACTCTGTCCACGCAGAATTAAATCCTGTGTTCCTCCGATACTTTTCTTTGATGTATCCATAGCTCGCTCATCGAGCCGGGGGTCAGGTTAGTCGCCTCCAAGAAGAGGCGCTCGCGCGGGACCGGAGCAGGATGTGACGCATATTTTAGCTGACCTAATTAACACCGTTTTGTTTTTTATTTATGTGTCACAGTATCACCTCAAAATACAAGATACGAAACATTTTCAACCATGCAACAAAATATAAATAGTCCTACAAATACTTTTATTTTATTTCCTTCTTAGTTTTGTCTAAACTCAAGGGAGCCAGCGCAGAGGGCTTAAAGGGCCTCATGCGGCTCGAGGGCCGCGGGTTGCCGACCGCTGGGCTAGGGGCTGAACCTGTCCTGCATCGGAACTTTTCCGATCATTTCCCCTAGGAGGAGTTCGCAAGAATGTGCTTGAAATGCATGAAAAACGGCCAACTTTCTGGGGGGCGGGGCTAATGAAAAGAAATTTGAAATATGTAACGATACCAAAAAACTCACTGTACGATAATATCGCAATAAAAAGTCCACGGTACGATATTTATCGCGATATTGAAAAATAAAGGGGACATTTTTTTTTTTTAACTTCATTTTTTTTCTTTATTAAATGATAAATCTGATTTGAACAGCATTTTAGTAGGACAGTAGTATTTTAAAGTGTAAACAATATAATAATCAGACCCTGCAATAGAATAAACCAAGTTTCACTTTAGTTTTTCAAGTGACTCAACTCTAACTCACTCACTCAGCATCATCAAGGTTATCTTTCAGGAATATCACGCTCATCGCTGCGCACACTTCTGTGACCGCAGTTTTAATTATTATATTGTTGTTTTTTGTATTACTATAATAACATTAACAAGTTGTGCCTTGGAAGTATTTGTTTACTTTAATGTTGACACTGAGAGTACTTTACTTCACCTGAGCTGTAGTTATCAGAGCCTCTCAGTCTGAGCTGTAGTTATCAGAGCCTCTCAGTCTGAGCTGTAGTTATCAGAGCCTCTCAGTCTGAGCTGTAGTTATCAGAGCCTCTCAGTCTGAGCTGTAGTTATCAGAGCCTCTCAGTCTGAGCTGTAGTTATCAGAGCCTCTCAGTCTGAGCTGTAGTTATCAGAGCCTCTCAGTGAGCTGTAGTTATCAGAGCCTCTCAGTCTGAGCTGTAGTTATCAGAGCCTCTCAGTCTGAGCTGTAGTTATCAGAGCCTCTCAGTCTGAGCTGTAGTTATCAGAGCCTCTCAGTCTGAGCTGTAGTTATCAGAGCCTCTCAGTCAGAGCTGTAGTTATCAGAGCCTCTCAGTCTGAGCTGTAGTTATCAGAGCCTCTCAGTCTGAGCTGTAGTTATCAGAGCCTCTCAGTCTGAGCTGTAGTTATCAGAGCCTCTCAGTGTGAGCTGTAGTTATCAGAGCCTCTCAGAGTGAGCTGTAGTTATCAGAGCCTCTCAGTCTGAGCTGTAGTTATCAGAGCCTCTCACTCTGACCTGTAGTTATCAGAGCCTCTCAGTCTGAGCTGTAGTTATCAGAGCCTCTCAGTCTGAGCTGTAGTTATCAGAGCCTCTCAGTGTGAGCTGTAGTTATTAGAGCCTCTCAGTCTGAGCTGTAGTTATCAGAGCCTCTCAGTCTGAGCTGTAGTTATCAGAGCCTCTCAGTCTGAGCTGTAGTTATCAGAGCCTCTCACTCTGAGCTGTAGTTATTAGAGCCTCTCAGTCTGAGCTGTAGTTATTAGAGCCTCTCAGTCTGAGCTGTAGTTATCAGAGCCTCTCAGAGTGAGCTGTAGTTATCAGAGCCTCTCAGTCTGAGCTGTAGTTATCAGAGCCTCTCACTCTGAGCTGTAGTTATTAGAGCCTCTCAGTCTGAGCTGTAGTTATTAGAGCCTCTCAGTCTGAGCTGTAGTTATCAGAGCCTCTCAGTCTGAGCTGTAGTTATCAGAGCCTCTCAGTCTGAGCTGTAGTTATCAGAGCCTCTCAGTCTGAGCTGTAGTTATCAGAGCCTCTCAGTCTGAGCTGTAGTTATCAGAGCCTCTCAGTGTGAGCTGTAGTTATCAGAGCCTCTCAGTCTGAGCTGTAGTTATCAGAGCCTCTCAGTCTGAGCTGTAGTTATCAGAGCCTCTCAGTGAGCTGTAGTTATCAGAGCCTCTCAGAGTGAGCTGTAGTTATCAGAGCCTCTCAGTCTGAGCTGTAGTTATCAGAGCCTCTCAGTGTGAGCTGTAGTTATCAGAGCCTCTCAGTGAGCTGTAGTTATCAGAGCCTCTCACTCTGAGCTGTAGTTATCAGAGCCTCTCAGTGTGAGCTGTAGTTATCAGAGCCTCTCAGTCTGAGCTGTAGTTATCAGAGCCTCTCAGTCTGAGCTGTAGTTATCAGAGCCTCTCACTCTGAGCTGTAGTTATCAGAGCCTCTCAGTCTGAGCTGTAGTTATCAGAGCCTCTCAGTGTGAGCTGTAGTTATCAGAGCCTCTCAGTGTGAGCTGTAGTTATCAGAGCCTCTCACTCTGAGCTGTAGTTATCAGAGCCTCTCAGTCTGAGCTGTAGTTATCAGAGCCTCTCAGTGTGAGCTGTAGTTATCAGAGCCTCTCAGTCTGAGCTGTAGTTATCAGAGCCTCTCAGTGAGCTGTAGTTATCAGAGCCTCTCACTCTGAGCTGTAGTTATCAGAGCCTCTCAGTCTGAGCTGTAGTTATCAGAGCCTCTCAGTGTGAGCTGTAGTTATCAGAGCCTCTCAGTCAGAGCTGTAGTTATCAGAGCCTCTCAGTCTGAGCTGTAGTTATCAGAGCCTCTCAGTGTGAGCTGTAGTTATCAGAGCCTCTCAGTGAGCTGTAGTTATCAGAGCCTCTCACTCTGAGCTGTAGTTATCAGAGCCTCTCAGTCTGAGCTGTAGTTATCAGAGCCTCTCAGTGTGAGTTGTAGTTATCAGAGCCTCTCAGTGTGAGCTGTAGTTATCAGAGCCTCTCAGTCTGAGCTGTAGTTACCAGAGCCTCTCAGTGAGCTGTAGTTATCATAGCCTCTCAGTGTGAGCTGTAGTTATCAGAGCCTCTCAGTCTGAGCTGTAGTTATCAGAGCCTCTCAGTGTGAGCTGTAGTTATCAGAGCCTCTCAGTGTGAGCTGTAGTTATCAGAGCCTCTCAGTGTGAGCTGTAGTTATCAGAGCCTCTCAGTGTGAGCTGTAGTTATCAGAGCCTCTCAGTCTGAGCTGTAGTTATCAGAGCCTCTCAGTCTGAGCTGTAGTTATCAGAGCCTCTCAGTCTGAGCTGTAGTTATCAGAGCCTCTCAGTCTGAGCTGTAGTTATCAGAGCCTCTCAGTGTGAGCTGTAGTTATCAGAGCCTCTCAGTGTGAGCTGTAGTTATCAGAGCCTCTCAGTGTGAGCTGTAGTTATCAGAGCCTCTCAGTCAGAGCTGTAGTTATCAGAGCCTCTCAGTCTGAGCTGTAGTTATCAGAGCCTCTCAGTGTGAGCTGTAGTTATCAGAGCCTCTCACTCTGAGCTGTAGTTATCAGAGCCTCTCAGTCTGAGCTGTAGTTATCAGAGCCTCTCAGTGAGCTGTAGTTATCAGAGCCTCTCAGTCTGAGCTGTAGTTATCAGAGCCTCTCAGTGTGAGCTGTAGTTATCAGAGCCTCTCAGTCTGAGCTGTAGTTATCAGAGCCTCTCACTCTGAGCTGTAGTTATCAGAGCCTCTCAGTGAGCTGTAGTTATCAGAGCCTCTCAGTCAGAGCTGTAGTTATCAGAGCCTCTCAGTCAGAGCTGTAGTTATCAGAGCCTCTCAGTCTGAGCTGTAGTTATCAGAGCCTCTCAGTCTGAGCTGTAGTTATCAGAGCCTCTCAGTCTGAGCTGTAGTTATCAGAGCCTCTCAGTCAGAGCTGTAGTTATCAGAGCCTCTCAGTGTGAGCTGTAGTTATCAGAGCCTCTCAGTCAGAGCTGTAGTTATCAGAGCCTCTCAGTCAGAGCTGTAGTTATCAGAGCCTCTCAGTCTGAGCTGTAGTTATCAGAGCCTCTCAGTCTGAGCTGTAGTTATCAGAGCCTCTCAGTCAGAGCTGTAGTTATTAGAGCCTCTCAGTCTGAGCTGTAGTTATCAGAGCCTCTCAGTGTGAGCTGTAGTTATCAGAGCCTCTCAGTGTGAGCTGTAGTTATCAGAGCCTCTCAGTCTGAGCTGTAGTTATCAGAGCCTCTCAGTCAGAGCTGTAGTTATCAGAGCCTCTCAGTGTGAGCTGTAGTTATCAGAGCCTCTCAGTCTGAGCTGTAGTTATCAGAGCCTCTCAGTCTGAGCTGTAGTTATCAGAGCCTCTCAGTCTGAGCTGTAGTTATCAGAGCCTCTCAGTGTGAGCTGTAGTTATCAGAGCCTCTCAGTCTGAGCTGTAGTTATCAGAGCCTCTCAGTCTGAGCTGTAGTTATCAGAGCCTCTCAGTCTGAGCTGTAGTTATCAGAGCCTCTCAGTCTGAGCTGTAGTTATCAGAGCCTCTCAGTCTGAGCTGTAGTTATCAGAGCCTCTCACTCTGAGCTGTAGTTATCAGAGCCTCTCAGTCTGAGCTGTAGTTATCAGAGCCTCTCAGTGTGAGCTGTAGTTATCAGAGCCTCTCAGTGTGAGCTGTAGTTATCAGAGCCTCTCAGTGTGAGCTGTAGTTACATCGAAGGCATTGTTTGGGCGGCAAAACGACTCAATTTGTAAAGGTGATTAGATTTTAAATTCTAACACAATTTTTCTGAATGTGCTTCCTGTTTCCTGCAGACGTCCAGAAGCTGGTGGTTAAAGAAGAGGTTCCCCCTGAGCAGCAGGAGTGGAGCTCCAGTCTGGACCAGGAGGACCCAGAGCCCCCCCCACACATTAAAGAGGAACAGGAGGAACTCTGGATCAGTCCGGAGGGAGAGCAGCTTCAAGGGCTGGAGGAGGCAGATATCATTGAGTTCATCTTCACTCCTGACCCTGTGAAGAGTGAAGATGATGAAGAGAAACCTCAGTCCTCTCAGCTTCATCAAAGACAAACTGAACACATGGAAACAGAAGCTGATGGAGAGGACTGTGGAGGACCAGAACCAGCCAGGAGCTCAGATCCAGAGAGACATTTACAACCAGAGACTGAGGACAACCCTGGAGACTCTTCTGAAGACACTGAAGACAGTGCTGATTGGAGGGAGACCGGAGAACCTCAGTCAGGTTCAAACTCTCAGGAAAATAAACAAAAGCCTGTCAGCGATTCAAGGTCTAGTGCTGGAGAGAAGCGCAATAGAGCGAAACCATTCAGCTGCTCAGTCTGTAAGAAATCTTTTACAAGGATATCTAATTTAAAGTACCACATGGCAGTTCATACTGGAGAGAAACTATTCAGCTGTTCAGTCTGTGAGAAATCATTTCCAGTGAGAGGTCAGTTAAAGAGTCACATGACAGTTCATACAGAAGATAAACCATACAGCTGCTCAGTCTGTAAGAAATCATTTAAACAGGGAAAAACTTTCAATAGACACATGAGAGAGCACACTGGAGAGAAACTATACAGCTGCTCAGTCTGTAAGAAATATTTTATACTGAAGGGAAATGTAACAATTCACATGAGAGTTCATACAGGAGAGAAACCATATGGCTGCTCAATCTGTGAGAAATCATTTACACAGAGTAGTAGTTTAAATAGACACATGACAGTTCATACAGGAGAGAAACCATACAGCTGCTCAGTTGTAAGAAATCATTTACAGTGAGTTGTAGAAGAAACACATGAGGAAGCACCAGAGATGAAGTACTCGAGTCCTGGACTCAGACTTGAGTGCCGATTTTCGAGACCCGTGACTCGACTCGGACTCGCACACTGATTTACTCGTGAATTCTCGCACACGATGACTCGGACTCGTGAATTTTGCGTGACTGTAGGATAGCGGGAGATAAGGAAACATGGAAAGAGTAGACGTTATTCCTCCTCCTCTGTTAGCATTGACCTGGTAAGTCAGCGAAAATTAGTATAACGTAGCCTGCTAACATATCGGCTTTTGCTACTCCACTGTATGATATGTATCCTTAAAATAGTTTGAATTTTTTTGAATGAGGTTATGAATGCTAGAATAGGAGATAATAGATATATTCTATGAATTTAATATGAATATGTTAATGTTAATCTCGTTAGCGGCTAAGCTAATGTGGCCAAGCTAGAACTAATGTTGATTTATTTGAACTGTATGTTGATTGATTGAGATGAGATTGTAGCTGTTCTACACACATGTGTGCAGGCTGTTTTTTTTGTTGAGGGACAAAGTTCTCTCTGACGTCCTGGAGCGGAGTCAGTCCACTCGGAGCACCGTCGCTGCGGTGGAATCCTCCCGTTTCTGTGGATCTATAAAAGTGGGTAGCACGGTAGGACGTGGTCAAAATGTAAATCTGTATTTAATTATTAATGTGTGAGCACTCTGCCTATGTAAATGGTGATCATAACCAGCAGTGTATGGCTATGAGGAGTGTGTGTTCAGAATGATAAATGTTTGAGGGCTCCACCCAAAATGTAAAAAGGACATTGTTTGGAAAATTATTTTTTCATTGAGATCTCAGGGTTTTGTTTTACTTGGGCCTAATGTTGACACTGTATATATATATATTGTGATCTTGTGAAAATATTTTGTTGATGCATAACTGGATACTTTTTATATACTTATTGTAATTACTCTGACTGATGTAGAATTACAAGACATTCTAATGTCATTTTCTTAAGTCCTTGTGGTGTGTGTGATTGTGCTGGCTGGGGGATCTAAAGTCTGTATTGAGTTCTGCTCTACCAATATTCCTACACAGCAGGACTCGGGTGTACGTGACTGCACTCGCAGAAAGTGGCTTTGTCCATTTCTCTGTAAACCACAGCCAGTCATTTGTGGACCCAGACGCAGGAGCCCACACCCAACACATTGAGCGGGCTCAAGTCCCAGGTCTGGAGACTGCGGGGAAAGCGCACAGCGCAGACTCTGAGGAGTCATCGTTCTTCCATAGAGTGGACACATTGGTCATACGCCACTTCCACAAGTTCTAAATATAAAAGCAATCTCGTTTTGGTATTACTGTCATTATGAATTCAGGTTGTTAATATGTTCCTCATTTATATCAAATGTTTTCATGACATTTAGATTGTTGTTTAAATTAAATTGTAAACTTGAGCGGCTGTAGATCCGTCAACAGTGTTTGTTAAACTGCTTAACTGATGGTAAGATAATGGTGAAGAAATGATTAGTTAATGGGTACTAACTACTGTTTTTCATGCATTACAGACACATGCATTTCCTAACATTCGGTCTCTATGCTGCAAATGTATTATCTCTTGGATTCACACACGGCATCTATTGCAGTCTGTCCGTCCTGGAGAGGATCCTCCTCTGCTGCTCTCCCTGAGGTTTCTCCATGTTCCCTTTAAACTGGGTTTTCTCTGGAAGTGTTTCCTTGTACGATGTGAGGGTCTAAGGACAGAGGGTCTAAGGACAGAGGGTCTGAGGACAGAGGGTCTGAGGACAGAGGGTCTGAGGACAGAGGGTCTAAGGACAGAGGGTCTGAGGACAGAGGGTCTGAGGACAGAGGGTCTGAGGACAGAGGGTCTGAGGACAGAGGGTCTGAGGACAGAGGGTCTAAGGACAGAGGGTCTAAGGACAGAGGGTCTGAGGACAGAGGGTCTGAGGACAGAGGGTCTGAGGACAGGGTCTGAGGACAGAGGGTCTGAGGACAGAGGGTCTAAGGACAGAGGGTCTGAGGACAGAGGGTCTGAGGACAGAGGGTATCGTATTGTCATACTGATATTCTGTACAAACTGAAGTCCACTGAGACAGATCTCTAAAGAGTACCAAAGGTCCTGTCGGTGCTATGAGACGCGTCACGAGCTGCCAGTCAGAGATCTGGGGCCTGAAAGAGAGTCTGGAGAGACGTAAACATCAGATCAGCTCATCAGCACGACTCAGCATCCATATCAATAATATCATCAGAACAAGAACATAACCCAGAACCATCATTATTCCTATTTCACTCTGTGTTTATGTTTTAAATATATATTTTAATAATTTTTCGACTTTTTTAATGTTATGATAATTAACAGGGGTGTAACGATATACCGAATATCGCGGTAAATAAGCGTCCCAATACCGTCGTGAGACTGACTAAATCTACCACGATTTTTTTTTTAAATACATTTGTTTTGTTTGAAACCTTTATTGAACCAGACGGTCCCGTTGAGATCATCGACCCCTTTCTCCAGAGAGACGTCCCACATGGCAGCAAGTCGGTTACAACGTGAACATGAAACAACAGGACATGGTATCTACAGGGCTACATGCACACACCTAGAGACATGGACACGTACCAACAGTATTTTATATCACACACACCCAGTTACAAGGAAACAGCACCTAAATACACACATACTAACAAGACACAGGTGAGGGGGGAGGAGACAACACAGGACACCAGGTGAGGGGGGAGGAGACAACACAGGACACCAGGTGAGGGGCGAGGAGACAACACAGGACACCAGGTGAGGGGGGAGGAGACAACACAGGACACAGGTGAGGGGGGAGGAGACAACACAGGACACAGGTGAGGGGGGAGGAGACAACACAGGACACAGGTGAGGGGGGAGGAGACAACACAGGGCACCAGGTGAGGGGGGAGGAGACAACACAGGACACCAGGTGAGGGGGGAGGAGACAACACAGGACACCAGGTGAGGGGGGAGGAGACAACACAGGACACCAGGTGAGGGGGAGGAGACAACACAGGACACCAGGTGAGGGGGGAGGAGACAACACAGGACACCAGGTGAGGGGGGAGGAGACAACACAGGGCACCAGGTGAGGGGGGAGGAGACAACACAGGGCACCAGGTGAGGGGGGAGGAGACAACACAGGACACCAGGTGAGGGGGAGGAGACAACACAGGACACCAGGTGAGGGGGAGGAGACAACACAGGACACCAGGTGAGGGGGGAGGAGACAACACAGGACACCAGGTGAGGGGGAGGAGACAACAATGTGCGCGCGGGAGCGCGCACAGCGTAAAGCAAAACCTCCCAGACATGTGTTGATCTGTACGGTTTGGAAACGATATCATTTCCTTTTGGAGGGCAGCATACCACGGCATAACACCAGGGCCTCGCTGCGGGGACACGCTGGCGCTGTTCCCAGTTTGTTCTAATCTGACAAAATGACGGCTTTCAGATTTTTCCGTCATTGATAAATAAAATATTCGGTTAACGCGACGACTGCTGTCCCAGCAACATCGGTCCCAAGCGAGAGGGTTGTTTCCAGAGCAGGGGATATTGTAAATGCCCAAACATCCCAGCTTATAAATACCTGGAAATGTGGACATTCTCATATTCCTCAAAACCTGATAAATACCGTACCGTGGATATTATCGTACCGTGAGTTCTTGGTATCGTTACATCCCTATAAAGATGTGCTTTGGAAATAATTGTTTTTCCTAAATGGTTAGAAAAACGTGTTGAAGCCATATCTATACAGATCACCCTTAGCCTCACCCCCCTCTATTTCAGCCCTGCTCCTAAAGAGCTGATTCTGGGTCCGTGGCTACAAGGCCACGCCCCCTTTGTAGCTGCTGACCACGCCCCCTTTGTAGCCACATGCTGCAGAGAGAAGCAGAAACTCAGCTAAACGCTGCCGGCGTACGCCAGTTCCTACGCAATGTTTGCGATTTATAAAATACTAACTTGACGGGAAAACGTGCGGTCCTCCACGCAAACTCATACGCACTAAGCACAAAAACGGGAGAGACGAGAAACTGCGACCCCGTTGGCAGAAGGAAGGATGGAGAGAAATATGTGGAAATAATACCATAAATAAAATGTTACCTCTCATTTATCATATATGAAGTATTCACTTTCAAACATTGATTAAAGCCAATCTCAAAATGATGAAACAAACGCCTGTTTGAGACTCCTCAGTGCACACACACACACACACACACACACACAACCTGGAGAAATAAATATATACGCATATGTAATTTAAAACCACCTCGAATATGTTGTGTTAATGTTATGAAATGTTTTCTCAAATGATGCGGTAAGCAGGAGGACAGAATTACGTCTAAACTGACGCTGACGCTTTCTCATAAATGATGCCGTGTTGTAGATACGAGCATGGTTTTATATACTATCACGTTTAATCGTGTTTTATGCCGTTTACTAAGACTTGATAAGTCGCTCGTAAAACACAGGAGGTATGGAAGCTAAGAACACCATGCGGTCAATTATACAGCTGATATAACACAACACATTTGTTGTTTCCTCTAACTGGTGGATATAGAGTTGCTGCGGGGGGGGGGGGTTGAGACACACAGGCTGCAGTGGAGACGCTGCGCACAGCTGATCGACAGCTGGGACACAAACCACCAAATACAAACACATAATTCCATGACAACATGACTCCACTCCGGAGGGATTCCCCGATCACTTCTTAGTCTCTCATCAAGGGGGGTCTCCTGTCCCCGGCACACACACACTGCCTGAGGAAGGCTGTGTATGTTGTTTTTGTCATTAACTTTTTTCGGACCACTTATTTATTTATGTTGGTGACGATCCGACCTCCATGCTGCTACTCTGGTCAACCTGCATCCACCAAACAATGTGATTTATCTCCACCTCCCCAAAATAACCACAATCTGACACGGTGTGAGATCTTTTTTAGCTGTTCTGTCGTAATTTCCTGCTCTCCTTCCTGCAGTCAGTCAGGATGAATGAATGAATGGGCGTTTCTTTGACTATTTATAGGCAAATATGGGCGTTACGTGAAGCCCGCAAAAGCTGCACTGCATTTCGAGTCGATTGTGATTTATAAAGGGAATCCGGCGTAGGAAGTGCCGTACGCACTTTCCTCACAGGTACGCAATGTTTGGTCAATCGGAAAATGTCGGGACATTTCTGTACCTATTTTTTTAGATTTCTACTACGTAAGCAACCTTCCCACGTGAATCCTACGCACGGCGTTATAAATGAGGGCCCAGGTCTCCCCTCCCCCGGCGCTCTGACTGGTAGCTTGTTAGTGATGCGTCTTATAGCACCGACAGGACCTTTGTTACTGTTTAGAGATTTTAAAACGGACTGAGGGAATCTTTCCGATCATCAGTCACTTCGGCCTCATCATGTGTCTCATCAGATGTAGCTCGGTCATCCATCTTCAGTCTGAAACACTGCGGCTGATTGGTTATGTGCCTCCTCGTGTGTTTCTTTAACCTGTTCAGCTCCCAGCCTGTTTTTCAGGTCTCAGGCTCGAAAATGACATTCTGACATTCCCAGAACAAATGACCATCTTCACTTCTTTTTGTCGTTTTTAGTAAGGCTTTGCTTTATTGAAAGATATTCAATTGACAGTGCAAATGCAATATGTATTACACATTAAACATTTGTACGTGAGAAAATAGATTCAAAAGAAAGAAAAATTATACATGTGAACAGCAAATGTACTTCAAAGTCTATTATATTTAGATTTTGACAACAATGGGAGAAAGAAGGTATACAAGGCTTCGATACACAGATCATAGTAAGAATAACGGTTTTTTTCTTTGTTTTTAAAACAAAAAAGGACTGAGACAGGACCAATAAAACAGCAAAATCAAAAACCAAAGGCTGTGAGTCTAAGTCCATTATTAATAACGTAATGAAAAAGTAGAAATCAAACGATGTAAAACGATAAAAGGAACAAAAAGACCAAATAAAAACATAGCACTTTTTTTAACAGAGCAGCACGGAGACATCCGGCATGTCCAGCTCCCGTATATACCTGCAGAAGGGAGCCCCCCACCATGCACCTTATCTAACCCCTAACCCTAAATCTTCCCTTCTAAAAGGGGTAAATTAATCATCTTTTTTCTCAAAGCAATGATAAACCTGTGAGCTGGATGTAGAAAAGTCAGAATCAATAGATGTTTTTAAGTAAAGTCAGATTGAACACAGTAACAAAATGTAAATTATAGTGTCCGTCCAAAAATAACCCATTACTTATAGTGAAAGCCACCCTTGAATGATGGGATGGTAGACTAAAAGCTTTAGGAATCCAAACTATAACATATAATAAGTACCCCGTATAAAGATTGATGCAAAACAAGAGAAATTTGACCTTTTTAGAGAGATTTAGCAAAAAAAAACACATCTGGGGTCATCTGGGTGGATTTGACCTATCTCTGGCCCCCTTGCTCGATTTTGATGATTGACATCTCTTTCTAATCGCTAGAGCCAATAGAATCGAAGGGAGGTTCCACATACACACACGTTACCAAATAAGGAGTGAGAGTGACGCGTAGCCAGACTACCCACCTGACCCAGAAAGCGACGCAGGTTCTGGTCCAGGCTCTCGTCACCTCACGCCTAGACTACTGCAACTCCCTCCTGGCTGGTCTACCTGCATGTGCCATCCGACCTCTGCAGCTCATCCAGAATGCAGCGGCTCGTCTGGTCTTGCACATCCTCCAGACTGAAACTCATCTTTTTCGACTCCACTTCGAGCGATAGAATTACTAACAAAGCACTTATATACTAATAAAGGACTGGCTTATCTAAAGCCAGTTGAGTAGCACCTGATGTACTTATATGATTCTGTTTTCTTCAAGTTTGTATCTTGTTGGTCGAATGCACATATTGTAAGTCGCTTTGGATAAAAGCGTCAGTTAATGCAATGTAATGTAATACCCAAAACAGGAAGCTGTCATACACTCTGGAAGCTATCATTAGCAGCTAATATGAAAAGTCAGTTTTTGACATAAAAATGGAATTATGGATTATCAAAAAAAAAATCAAAGTGACATACACATTGGATTAACCTATGGATTAACCTTCAGCCGCGTTTCTCGTTTTAATGCCATTGAAGACAACTTTAGATCAGAATAACAGATAAAGGTGAGCATATCTCCGTGTTTGGCTACCTAAAGCTCTGTGGTGTGTTGTCTGGTTTTGCTTCCCCTGTCGCGAGTTCTGATCGCTCAGTGATGATACTTATAGGTATGGAATCTGTGGAATATCACCTTGCGAGCAAAGCTTGTTTGTGCAGATCCGATAAGTACTAAAGTATTTATATTCAGGGCTCATTTAGACGCTTCTTGTAAGACTTGTGTTTTGTTTCGGTAAAAATGGTTCATATCGGCAGTTAGCAGAGTTTCTTCCCGTTAAGTGAGTATGACAATTTCATAGTTTATTACATTTTAAGAAGCCCTGAGACACAGTTTCATGAACAGGTTAATCTACATATTTTGTAAATGATTTTTTATAACTGAGTAACTGTCTGGTTTCTCTCCTGTATGAAGTCTCATGTGTTTAGTTAAACTGTTAACCTGTGTAAATGATTTCTCACAGACTGAGCAGCCATATGGTTTCTCTCCTGTGTGAACTCTCATGTGAATTGTTAAATGTCCCTTTAGTGTAAAATATTTCTTACAGACTGAGCAGCTGTATGGTTTGTCTCCTGTATGGGTTTTAAGGTGTGAATCTAAATGTCCAGTACATTTAAAATATTTCTTACAGACTGAGCAGCTGTATGGCTTCTCTCCTGTATGAACTCTCATGTGGGTCTTTAAACTAGATCTCGCTGTAAAACATTTCTCACAGACTGAACAGCTGAATGGTTTCTCTCCAGTATGAACTGCCATGTGGTACTTTAAACTAGATCTCCTTGTAAAAGATTTCGTACAGACTGAGCAGCTGTATGGTTTCTCTCCTGTGTGGATTCTCATGTGTATATTCAGACTTGACTTGCGGGAAACAATTTTCTCACACTGAGAGCATCTATAGCGCTTCTCTCCAGCACTACACCTTGAATTGCTGACAGGGTTTTGATTATTTTCCTGAGAGTTTGAACCTGACTGAGGTTCTCCGGTCTCCCTCCAACTAGCACTGTCTTCAGTGTCTTCAGAAAAGTCTCCAGGGTTGTCCTCAGTCTCTGGTTCAGAAGAGTCGCCAGGGTTGTCCTCAGTCTCTGGTTGTAAATGTCTCTCTGGATCTGAGCTCCTGGCTGGTTCTGGTCCTCCACAGTCCTCTCCATCAGCTTCTGTTTCCATGTGTTCAGTTTGTCTTTGATGAAGCTGAGAGGACTGAGGTTTCTCTTCATCATCTTCACTCTTCACAGGGTCAGGAGTGAATGTGGACTTGGTGATATCTCCCTCCTCCAGCCCTTGAAGCTGCTCTCCCTCCTGACTGCTCCAAAGTTCCTCCTGTTCCTCTTTAATGTCTGGGGGGGGCTCTGGGTTCTCCTGGTCCAGACTGGAGCTCCACTCCTGCTGCTCAGGGGGAACCTCTTCTTTAACCACCAGCTGCTGGACGTCTGCAGGAAACAGGAAAAACTGTGTTAGAATTTAAAATCTAATCGCCTTAACAATTTGAGTAGTTTTGCAGCCTTAATCAATGCCTTCGTTTATATACTTGCATACCGCTTCCAGTTCAGCCAGATTGTAAACTATCAATTATTTTGGGGACCAATCACAGCTACTCTGCGCCTATAGGATGGAAATGCTTCTCTAGTAGTTAAAGTCCTGCATTCAGACCTTATTTAAGTGCAAGTTGTATCAGAAAAATGTACTTCGACCTCTAAAGTAGAAGTTTTGATAGTGCAGTTAAATGTTTCCTCAGTGTTTTATTTTATATAAGGAAGTTGTTTGGTTATTGTGTCTGTTGCACAGACTGAGAGGCTGATAACTACAGCTCACACTGAGAGGCTCTGATAACTACAGCTCAGACTGAGAGGCTCTGATAACTACAGCTCACACTGAGAGGCTCTGATAACTACAGCTCAGACTGAGAGGCTCTGATAACTACAGCTCAGACTGAGAGGCTCTGATAACTACAGCTCAGACTGAGAGGCTCTGATAACTACAGCTCAGACTGAGAGGCTCTGATAACTACAGCTCAGACTGAGAGGCTCTGATAACTACAGCTCACACTGAGAGGCTCTGATAACTACAGCTCAGACTGAGAGGCTCTGATAACTACAGCTCAGACTGAGAGGCTCTGATAACTACAGCTCACTGAGAGGCTCTGATAACTACAGCTCACACTGAGAGGCTCTGATAACTACAGCTCACACTGAGAGGCTCTGATAACTACAGCTCAGACTGAGAGGCTCTGATAACTACAGCTCAGAGTGAGAGGCTCTGATAACTACAGCTCAGTCTGAGAGGCTCTGATAACTACAGCTCAGAGTGAGAGGCTCTGATAACTACAGCTCACACTGAGAGGCTCTGATAACTACAGCTCAGACTGAGAGGCTCTGATAACTACAGCTCAGACTGAGAGGCTCTGATAACTACAGCTCAGACTGAGAGGCTCTGATAACTACAGCTCAGACTGAGAGGCTCTGATAACTACAGCTCACACTGAGAGGCTCTGATAACTACAGCTCACACTGAGAGGCTCTGATAACTACAGCTCAGACTGAGAGGCTCTGATAACTACAGCTCAGACTGAGAGGCTCTGATAACTACAGCTCAGACTGAGAGGCTCTGATAACTACAGCTCAGACTGAGAGGCTCTGATAACTACAGCTCACACTGAGAGGCTCTGATAACTACAGCTCAGAGTGAGAGGCTCTGATAACTACAGCTCAGGTGAAGTAAAGTACTCTCTCTGAGTGTTTAGATAATTCACTTTAGTCTAAATTATCTCAGTGGGTCTCAAACGGTTTGGTCAACATTAAAGTAAACACATATTTCAAAGGCACACCTTGTTAATGTTATTATAGTAATAAACAATCTAAATAATAACAGGTGGTAAATCATTTCAGTGTCGGACAGTAAAACAAAGATATAGTTTAAAAGGTGAGTGATGAGTAAGATAAAGAAGAAAGAAGCTGAATATGTGAAAGAAGACTTTAAAAAGGTGTTTACTAGCGAGGAGATTAGACTGGGGGTTTCTGGATCACAGAGACCTAGAAGAAGAAGGCAGGGCCGGACTGGGACAATAAGTCAGGCCGGGAATCAAACACCCAGCCAGTTTTCTTTTCTGCCATGGAGCTGGATGTATTTGTGAATATTTACAGCGTTGCTGCCCGTAGTGACAGCCTATCGTTTAAATCAGGGATGGGCAAATGGCGGCCCGCGGGCCGCATGCGCGGCCCCCACCTCCTCTTTTTGCGGCCCTCATATTAATTTATAAACAACGTAATTAATTAAAACAAAATTAATTACATTTTTTTTTTTTTTTTTTTGTTTTACTTGTAGTACTGATACCGTCCACTAGACTCCTAGTTACGTCGCGAGCTGCGTACATGATTTCAAATACCACAAAATAATCTGTGATGCATTTGTGTGTATTGTGTTTGTTCCCGGCTGTTGTTCTGCCTGCTGAGACGTTACGTTGCCTCTTGTATTTATGCCTTTAGCTTCAAAGTTGTATTTATCATCTGAATTTGGCGAAAAAAGTTTAATATTCTTAAAAAGACTTTGTTTATTTGAAATGAGATGAAAACAAACTGTCACGGACCCTGCCGTGTGATCTATGATTACTACGCTTTTCATTCATAATGTCAGCGGAGGGGGGGGGGGCGCTGAGGAACAGCAGAGTGGGGGGGGGGAGTGGCGCTGAGGAACAGCAGAGTGCGGGCGTGTTGACATTCCCCTTATTGTGGAATAAGGAGAATGCAGAGACTGGTGTTTTAGGTTCAAGTTAGACAACTAATGTCTGGGTTCATCTCAACACACACACTTTCCGTGCTTTCCAATAGTTTAAAATAGCTTTATTCCACTGTTTAATAACCTGTTCAATACAAACATGCCACTTGTACAAATGAAATAACATTTCTGTGAACTCATATTTGTTGAGTGAGCTTATTAGAGGATGTTCCCATTTATTGGGGATGTTCCCTTTGATTGTAAAATGTCAATGAAGATGTCAGACTTAGTATATTTGTTAATAATTACATACAACACATGGAATTTTTGTGTGTTCCAAGTGAATCTGCGGCCCCCTGGTGGCCAGTACATCAATTATGTGGCCCCCACCACCATCAAAGTTGCCCATCCCTGGTTTAAATGTACCAGGGGTTCCCACCCCACACATAGACTATACTTTGGCGGGCCGCCCAGGTATATTAACGGCCGCCCGGCCGCCCGGGTATATTTCGCGACCCATTTAGTTTTTTTTTTTATATAATTTTTTAATAACCTTTTTTTATAATTTTTTTTTTATTTTTCCGTGACCACAACGCCATCTGCGATCGATTAACTTGTGGACAATGATCCCTCGCTCCCTTGCACTGATCTCGCCTCCTTCTGGCCTGTTAAGTGGTCTGCCTCACACAGGGGGACTGGCTGTCCACACGATGTGGCCTGCCGACATGGCCACTGTCCTACAGATCATAAATCAAAGCCCTTGATTGGTCTCTGTGTGTCATTCAAGCTCGGGATAAGCTCAGCTCAGGTGAGGTAAAGGACTCTCTGAGTGTTTAGTCTAAGTTCTCAGTGGGTCTCAAACGGTGTGGTCACCAGTTATGTAAACACATATTTCCATTTGAGAGGATAGTGATTGGTCTAATGCAGGCATCCTCAAAGTCCGGACTCCGGTCCGGATCCGGACCGAACCACAACTGTCTCTGGACTCTGAGCAAATTATACTTTTCATATGTATTATCTGTATTATCTGTGTTATCTGCGAGACATCGCCACAACGCAACGAGTCAAAATGATCCGCTATGTCCATAGACTGCAAACAGCGCTCTGCATGTCCTGTTCCACTGTGTCTGTCAACGCATTGGTCCAATCACATTCAGCATCCCGTCAGCGTTTTTTCCCAAACAATCTGCGAATCAGAGGCACAGTAGGGCGGGTCTTCGCGGAATGCGGGTGGGAAAAATGTGTGTCTGAGTCAGAGCGAGAGTTTAAAAAAATAAATAAAATCAGAGCGAGAGTCAACAGCTCATCTCGTTCCGTCTGTACTGTAGCTAGTAGCCTAGCCTAGTAACCTACCGGGGTGGCCACTGACAGCCTAAAAATAGGCCTTGCCACCCCAGCTGCCACCCCAGTTGGCAGCTTTGTTTTGAAAGAAAAGTTGTGGCTCATCGGACATTTATGAGAGAAAGTCTCTAATGTCTGAGTGCAAGTGAATGCAGCACAAGATGCACGTCATGTAACCCCTCCCCCGGTCCTGGCGCGAGCGTGGCCATATGATTGGCGGTGATTTCATTTGAACGGGATGGCGCAAAGCGAGAAGCATTCGGACCCAAGCGCTGAAGGAATGAGGTATTTGCGGTCTACACTGACAGAGAAGAGACTGTCAGTGTGGCTGCACTCAGCATTGAATCAAAGCGCACTGACGGTGTGTAAAACTACACTGCCCAGCCAAACAAAAGTAACCACTTTGATTGAACTAGGCCAGTAGGTAAGGACTTTCCACTGGATAATAACTGAAGTATAAAGAATGCATGACTGAAGTGATGTACCATGTTGAAGGCAAACACAAAGAGGAAATAAGGTCAAATCAAGCAAATCCCCTCTCAGATTCCACAGCAACCAGAAGAACATAAATACTGGCTGGTGATTTGATTAATCAGCTTTGTGATGGAATAGAAAATGCACAGTGCATTTCCTTAGCTGTGGGTGAGTCCACTGACACCACTGACAATGCTCAGTTGCTGGTGTTTGTGAGTTTTTATGATGAGGCAAAGGGGAGTTTGTTGAAGATGTGTTGGGCCTGAGGAACCTCAGTGGACACACAAGGGGGCAAGACATTTATAAAGCAATAATGGGAATGCTGAATGAAAAAGAGTGCAGCTGCCTTTATTCATAACTGCAGCTCTTACACTGCGACTCTGAGGGATCAAGCACAGACGCAATAACAATGAAAACTGCTGCATACAGATTATTTTTGTTTTTGCAACCTCGTGGTAAGAATCTTGTTGCAATTGTTTAAAAGTTTGAATGACCATAATAAACGGACCTTTGTCTTATTGAAACATTTATTTTGGACCTTTAAGATTTGTATTTGAGTACCCCTGGTCTAATGGATAGTGAGGTGGGCTGAAGATCGGAAGGCTGTGAGTTCAAATCCCGCAAAGAACACCACCAATAGTGCCCTTGAGCAAGGCACTGAGCCCTCAGTCACTCCAGGGAGAATGTCCCTGTAATCGGTCATTAGAAGTCGCTTTGGATAAAAGCGTCAGCTAAATGAAATGTAATGTGATTAGTAAAAAATGCATGAATAAATAAATAAAAAGTTAACTGGGTGAAAAAAGGTAAGATACACTTTTAAAACTTGTTGAGAGAAAACTAGTCTTTGCTGCTGCCTCAAAGAGGAGCAGGGGGAGAGGAGGGAGAGGAGGGAGAGAGAGGGGGGGAGGAGAGGAGGGGAGAGGGGGAGAGGAGGGAGAGGAGGGAGGGAGAGGGGGGAGAGGGGGGGAGGAGAGGAGGGAGAGGGAGGAGAGGAGGGAGAGGGGGAGAGGAGGGAGACAGGAGAGGCTGATTCAGGAGCACAGACACACTCACAACTATAAATGAACCAAAAATAAATTAATAAACAAGTTTCAGTGTTTTTTCATATTGGAAATGGTATGTTGTTGGTTATGGCCATGATTTTATGATTATTGAAATGTATACGGTTCTGTTTAATATAGGTGTTTCCATAGATCTAGTCTCTTTATTTTCCCCTCAAAATGCACCAGATTGATGCATTTAACTCCAAAATAAAAAATAAACTCTTAGCGGGGGGGGCAGTTAATGGACCAGCACCAGAGGTGTTCCCACACACACAGGCGTTGGAGCTGTTCTTCATGAAATCCCAGAAGCATGAAGTGCTCTGACGAACAGCGCCATCTTTGTGCAAAATGATTATACAGGAATGAAAAGTCAATAAATAAACATGTTGTTAAAACTTTTTTTTTTTTTTTTCGGGCACCCCCCCCCCCCCTGCCCGCTGCCACCACCCGCCCAAGTATATTTCAGATCTGTGGGAAACACTCTGTACTACCCACAAATAAACATATGGACAGGGGTTACCATTTAAAACAATGTGCAAATCTATTTAGGAACCTATTCATGTGAACGTATTTTAGTGGGAGTGGACCTAAGACCCTCCAGGGGGGTCCGGGGGCATGCTCCCCCGGCAAGATTTGTTTTAAATGCTGGACTTAAATGCATCAATCTGGTGCACTTTGAGGGGCAAATAAAGAGACTACACCCACATGAAACAGAACTGTATACATTTAGATAATCATAACATCATAAGAACATGGCCATGACCAATATGAAAAAACACTGAAACTTGTTTATTTATTTGTGTTTGGTTCAGTTGTGAGTGTGTCTGTGCTCCTGAATCAGCCTCTCCTGTCTCCCTCCTCTGTCTCCCTCCTGTCCCCCCTCTCCCTCCTGTCCCCCCTCTCCCTCCTGTCCCTCCTCTCCCTCCTGCTCCTCTTTGAGGCAGCAGCAAAGACTAGTTTTAGCTCTCAACAAGTTTTAATAGTTTATCTTACCTTTTTTCACCTAGTTAACATTTTATTTATTATTCATGCATATTTCACTAATCACTCCCCCCTCAAATGGAATATGTGTTTACATAAAGGGAGACCAAACCGTTTGAGACCCACAGAGAACTGAGACTAAGTGAACTATCTAAACACTCAGAGTCCTTTACCTCACGTGAGCTGAGGTTATCAGTCTCTCAGTCTGACAGCAGAGGACTCTCCTCCACCTTGTTGGAGAAACAGCTCCTTATATCCGTTAGCGCTGCTAGCTAGCACCAGATGCTAACAACAACAATACACGTAACCGGTGCGCCTGCTTTCCCTCTTGCTCGCTCGCGCCACACACACACACCCTCCCGAGCTTGAATGACAGAGACCCATCGAGGGCATTAGTGTTTGATCAGCAGCAAAGCGGCCGGGGACTCATTGACAGACAGACCCACTCAATGCGCGGCATGTATCGGCCGGCCGGCGACGAAAGTATGTTACTTCACAAAAAAACCATTTAATCAGGAATCCTCTATTCAAACATTCAGTGTGCATCGACATGAACACAACAGAGTTCATGCTGGACTCAAACCCGAGTCCCAACGGCAAAGATCACTCGGGCCCTGCGCGTTGCTGGTGCGCCACGGATCTACACAAAGTGTTACACACTATATGTGTAACCACACTTTAATCTCTTGGATGAACCTTGTTCAAAAGCTCCAGAAAGATGCAACCCGACCATCATTTATAATGTGAGCGAATGTATCTACACTTATAGCATACATATTATAGTATAGGATAAAAGCGTCAGGTAAATGGAATGTTGAACATTTAATTTATGATTCTCCATAAGGTGCCGTGTTGAGTTGTACCAGCAACGCGCAGGCCCCGAGTGATCTTTGCTGTTGGGACTCGGGTTTGAGTGCAGCATGAACTCTGTTGTGTTCATGTCGATGCTGAATGTTTGAATAGAGGATTCCTCATAGTGTTTGCAGAGACCAACATTAATGACCGCCAGCAATGACATTTCTGCTCTTTGCAAAACGAGTTAACAGTCACACGTTACCTGGTGAGTAGGGCTGAACGATTAATCGATTTTAAATCGAAATCGCGATTTTAAATGATGTGATTATCAAATCGCAAAGACTGCGATTTTTTTAACATTTTTTAACAATTTTTTTGTTTACAATTTTTATTTTTTTTATTGTGTGTCAGTCCTCCACACCAATCAGAGGTGCTGTGCTCCACATGTACCAGCCATTGTTAATCAATCAGAAGTGGCCCATGATAGAAGGTGATAGACAGATTGATCCAAGTGCTTTGAAAGTGCCTGTCTTAGCTTAAAAACAAATATCGCAATTCGAATCGCAATCACAATATTTGTCAGAAAAATCGCAATTAGATTTTTTCCCAAAATCGTGCAGCCCTGCTGGAGTGCTGCAGAATGCTGTTTATATAAGGGATACGTGTGTAGTCTTTCATATCAAACATGACCGCTGGTCGATAGCCACAGAAGTCGTAACACAGTTTAAGCTGGGCGGATGTTTACCCGAGAGGATCACAGTCCACAGCTGAAGACTTCTCCACGCTGCTTTCAGACTGTGAGGAAGCACCGCGTGCTTCCCTGGAGGCTGCTGGAGGTGTGCTCAGGTCTCAGGTGGACTTGGCATCACATTAGGAACGGTACTCAGTGATAGGTCTGGCAACAATAGCTGCTTTAAATGATTTATTGGAGCTTGCAACGTTTTGAACAGACATCCCCACTCGTTTTTCTTTTTGTAGTCCTCGCTGTTCGCGTCCGGATATCTCCATCGTAACCACAGCCTCACACACTGGGACTGAAAGTGCATCAAAGTGTTCCTACCGAGCCACATATACCAACAGATTTATGTAAACGACAGAAGAAGCGATCGAAATGTGTATCTCAGTCGAAGGCCACGCCCCCACCTCTGTAAACCAGTTGATCGGGGAACCAGTTAATCCGGAACACCGGCCCACATCGTCCAACCGGCCCATCGGGATTCGTGCACAGGTACGGGCTAATGTTGCCCGGGCAACGGCCCTTTTGTCATTTGTGGCTGACCTGCCCCTCTGGAGAGAGCGAGAGGTTCATGTTTTTTCTGTTGTGGCCGAATGAACATGATAATCCCACAATTAGTGTTGTAGCGTCTCGCTGCGATAAAGCACACCTCGTCAGCGCTGTCATCTGCGCCCAGTCACGTGACTTTGTTTACAATCTGACCGCTGGAAGCAAAGGACAGCCCTCCGCCTCATGTGGCTGGTGATCACACCAAATGCCCACCTGGCTTTGGTGGCAAATCCCCGGGTCAATCTGTGCCCGTTTTTAAATATGCTTAAATTGATTTTGAGTTTTCTCATGGCAGTTAGAGTCGGGGACAAACCAGGGACTTTACTTCCTCTTGACACCGTCGGTTATTTACACCAAAACAATCTAAATAGGCTATACTTGTTATTGTGCTTCTGTCTTTCCATCCGTGAACTCCCTCAACGGGGCCGCTCGCTCTCTTCTCTTGATCGCCCTCTCAGGAGAACACTTCACTTCCCGCTTCATTGTAGGATTTCTGCCATGTCTCTACTTTAGTTTGACCATCTCTGTCATTATGTGATGGAATCCTAAATAAGTAATTAGATACCTTACCGTTACTGCGCTCATAAAGAATGATAAGAATAAGAATAATGCGTATTGAACTGGTTTAATTAATTAGTGAGTTTATTTAAGGAAAGTACTTAGAAGCCCTGTTTCATCAGTATGTCTGCACAGAAGTTACAATGGTCAAACTAGCCAACATTAAAACAGAATTGTCCATGTTTTCTTTAATAGTTAGTAACATTAGATATTTTAATGAGATATGGGCCAAAAAACAAAAGATTTCCCTGGATTTAATTTAGAAAAAAGTTCAAAAGGTCTTATGTTTTTTTCTGGGGGGGGGGGGGGGGGGGGGGGGGCAGGGCCCTTTTTCTAGTTGAGAGCAACAGCCCCTCCAAATGTCTGTGCACGTCCCTGGTCCTGATGGCCAGTCCGCCCTCACGGCCCCTACACACGGCGGCCTGCGTAGGGGCCGCTTCAACGCGACAGTGG